>NC_056725.1:1890124690-1890321959 GCF_019279795.1 Protopterus annectens
GTTGCAGGGAAGATCTGTTTGGCCGTGGGGGGGGGGGGGTGATATCAATACTTTGGCCCTCTCACCCCCATTAACATTGCCTTTGGTCATATATGTATTTATGTTCTCTTTTATATCTATAGATATGTATCTGTTTATATATATATATATATATATATATATATATATATATATATATGTATGCTTACATATATTTATATATATATATATATATATATTTATATATATATATATATATATATATATATATATATATATTTATATATATATATATATATATATATATATATATATGTACTCCATCGCAGACACAGGTTGTTGAATACATCTTTGTCGAACGAAAAGGCAAAATAGCGAAGCAGCTTTTCAGCAAATTCTTTCCCTGGGATAGAATTCGTTTGCCCGCTTTCACTACTTTGCCTTTTCAGCACTGTAGTGCGATCTCGGAGTTGATATATTTAAGTATTGGGGTGTGTTGGAAGCCCCCCACATTAAGTAATGTTTTACTGTTTTTTTTTTTTTTTTTTTGCTTTGAAACAGCGATTATTTTCCATTGTAAAATAATCACTGTTCTGAAGTTTCGACATTGTAACCTTTCACTTACATGGGGTCAATTTTCTGTCGTTCGCTCTTCTGATCGTGCAATATGATAATATATATCATATGTGTATATATATATATATATATATATATATATTTATATATATATATATATATATATATATATATATATATATACATATATATATATATATTTATATATATATATATATATTTATATATTATATATTATATATGTATATATGTGAGTGTATATATATATATATATATATATATATATATATATATATATATATATACGCACAGACACATATATCTACATGTATAAATACATTTCCTGCATTGCTGAATGACTGTGCTGGATGATATGTTTGTGAAAAAATCAGGGTTATGTATATCTGACATGGCTTAGTAGTAAATCCCTTTGGCTATTGTATGCAGGGTTCTTGGTTTGAGCCTTGTAAAGGCTGTTTACTTTATTGCTGGGCAGAGCAAGGGCTGTTGGATACAGAGGGAGTAAGCACTTTTAAACACTTCTAAGCAGGTTTGCATGAAGGTAAGCACTGCCAAAGTTCATTTACAGGTTCATATACTGATTTAGCTTCTTAATTGCTTAACCTGTGTAGGCATTGCTTACCCCTGTGCAAACAAGCTTAAACCCACTTACTGCTGCTTAAAAGTGCTTACTCCCACTTACCCCTGCAAACAATTTCTTTAAAAGAAATGAAAAAGGGTTGATAGGAAAGTGGTAAAAAAGGGGCACAAAGAGGGAAAGACAGTAGAGAAAATAGCTAGAGATGTGCAGAACGGGTGTAGGGAAGGTCCACAGCTGCCCATTTCTTCTATAGCAACAGCTGTGCATATACACTGATTTGGAGTTAGATTTGGACACTCATACCCCTGAGAGAGGGGTGAGGACAACAATAATATGTTGTGAAGCCAATTAGACCAGATTACATGTTTCCAGTGGACACGTGTGCGAAATGGACAGCTATGTATGGGGCGAGATTTTTTTTGGGAACAGATTGCCCTTTTTTTTTAAGGTGAGAGTGGGATGTTGGGGAGGGATAGTAGGTATATTTGGGGAGGTAGGTTGGGTAGGATAACAGACAGGACAGACAAGACAGCATACACGGGTGGTATATGACACATGTGGGGGGTAAACAACATGGACGGGAAGGGGTGTTTGGAAGTTGGAAGCCCATGATCCCCCTAATGGAAACAGTGGGACTGAGATCCCCACCTATGGGCAGTCACCACTGCACCTTCATGGCCCCGAAGGTGGCTGCATTGCAGGCTGAATAGGAGGGCCAGGCTGACCCTCTAGTTGCACCACACAGCCCTCAAGCTGGCATAGCAGATCTCCAAACTCCCTGCAGAGCTCGCTATACACCAGGCTGCGGACCTGACGAAGGGTGACAGTGTCCTGTCCACGCCCGCTCCCAGGGGGGGACGAGCCCCATCGCCTGATGTGGTTATTCCCGAAGGTGATGCAGGAACAGCAGATGAGGAGGTCCTGGGGTGGGCCCCAGATGTGCTGGTGCCTGGTGCCATGGCCAGATGAGGTGAGAGAGGTGGGTCTGCTGAGACCGGCCTTCCCAAACGTGCTATGGTGTTTCAATTTTACAACATATGTGGGTTAGTAATAGTCAACATATTCCAGGATTAGGTATAACAGCATGCATAGATATTCCCATTATCCAGAAACTCCAGATATGGAGCAGTTGCATAGCAAACAGAACACATACATATTTAGAACCACAGTGGCTATTACAACAGCATGCAAGTACATTGATGGCAGCATGCCACTAATGTGAGAGTATTTCAACATGGCATATGCATAGAAAAGAATTTAAATATTTATCAAACAATAGGGCATATGTCCCAACAGTAGATTTAATAGAGCACATATCAATTGAGTTGTATATTTAGTTTATTGTTGCAGATATGGTGTGGGCGGGGGAGAAAGATGTCAATTAACAACTTTTATATCCCTGTAGTTCTCATTACTTTCCTAATCAGTGCTGTGATCTGTACCTTACAGGTTTTATTACACTCCCCTATGGCCTTAGTTTGGACAGTGGTATGGATGTAGACAACTATATACATGAACTGAGTTTTACCTGCAGTATATACCTCTTACCTGGTATACCTGTGGAGGTATTATTTGTTAACACTACCTGACTGTTTGTACACATATTCCCAGATTACAGGTTGATGTTATCCATATACCTGTCCATCTCTTATTGCACACACTCTGGGCATGTCTTGACAACATGCAGGTGAAACCGGGACATATTTTGACTATTGTCCTCATAAACCTTTGGTGAGTTGTACAATGACAGGTTTGTTTTCATAGACATTTTCCAAATATGTACAGGCCTGACAGTCAGTTATTTGATATTAAATGCTGCCTACATGTCAGAGATTAGCACGCTGATATGCCAGAGGGACAGGGTAACAGCCAGCAGATATGGGCCAATTAACTGGACATTCTGGACAAATCTGTACACTTGTGGGTTATGATTCTGCATCCAGCTTACTACCACTCCCAGGATTCAAACCATGGCTGGGTCTGCTAAAAATAAAACAGTGTACATCACAGTTCAGTGTGCTATATAGATATTGCTGTGTATCTCTTCTCTGATTTCTCTCTATAAGTCTCCTGTGATTTTACAATCTGACGTTGTAATTCCAACACTCTTATACAGGGTTTCTTAGAGAGTTTTATTATGTAGCAGAGTGTGGATGACAGTGATGAGTAATACCTTATTATTCAGTGATACTGCAACACTAACACTGCCATGCAATACCAGAGTAAACAGTACCAGTCCAGGATTTCAATCTTTTATTTCTAGGCATAGTTTTCATATCTGACAGACCTGTGGGGGGGAATGTTTGTTAGCACTACCTGACTGTTGCCACACATATTACTAGATTCCACATTATTATTATGCACATACATCTCACTCTGTTACTGAGCACAGTCTGGTCACAGCTTCACAACATGGAGGTGGAGATGGGACATATTTTGCTTATTACTCTCATAACATTTTGGGGAGTTGCTAGAGTGACAGGTTTGTTCTTATAGATGTCTGACAATCAGATGTATGTCATTATTTGCTGCCTAAACATCTGGGATCATCCCAAAGTTTTGTCAGGGGGACAGGGTGACAGGCAGCGGATATGGGCCAATTAACTGGACATTCTGGACATATCTGTACAATTGTTGGGTATGATTCTGCATAGCTTAATACCACTCCCAGGATTTGAACAATGGCTATGTGTGCTAAAAATGCAACAGATCACGTCTTAGTTGAGTATGCTATTTGGATTATGTTGTCTATCTTTTTACTGTTTTCTGTCTAAGTCTCTCTCAGTTGTATGATATGACCTGTTGTGATTACAACGGTCAAATACATACATTCCTACATATTTTATTTATGTAACACAGTGTGGGTAACTGTGCTTAATATAGCAGTACTATTAAGAGATTGCCATATGATACCAGAGTAAACACAGGCAGTCCAGCAGTTAGACCTTTATTGTCAACCTTTTATTTATATACAACCTATATGAGACTCTTCCTGCCATATTGTTCAGTATTCAGTACATGCCTTAAACAATACAGGTTTTATACTGGCAATTAACCTTCTACTACTTTTAGATTTATTTTTTATGACAGTACATGCAAGAGTATTGCTAACCTGCCTCACGACGCAACCTCTGCAATCTACAGTTCACAGCCCACTCATCTGCTGCTGTCAAAGACATAAGAGGAATATTTAGCCATACCTATCCATAATATATATGAGCTGGCAATTATTAAAAATGTAGTGGACTGATACTTACACACGGCTGGAACATCCCCCATCCACCACTTACACACAGCTGGGACATCTCCTGTCTGCCTAGCCTCTTGGATCCACTGATCCAAGAGCTTCCTATTTCTCCACTTCAGGTCAACATAGTGATTCCTGACCTGCTCACCAGTTTGAGGTATGCCAGTGGCACTGGTGAGGTCACGGGTGAGACGGTCTCAGACTTCTGCTTTATACTGGGAACCCTGATACTGGCCCTGCAGCAGTCTCTTGTCATGGTCTTTAACAAGGAGTCCTGCCATGACTTTGGACTTCTGGATGCCCCAGCGCTGCACCCGAAAGCACACTCCTTCTCCCACACCAGTCATAGTGCCTACAGGAGGAAGCTGCAACCAGTTATGAGATGTATTCCCACCTGTTGGGTTTAAATAGGGCCAATTTCCTGCACTTTGTCATGATTGTACATTTTTGAAAATGCTAAGCTATGGACAAACCTGCTTTACTAAGGTTGGCATTGCTTAAAGGGGTATACCAATGGGAAAACTGATTTAGCTGGCCTATACATTGCTTACACCTAGTAAGTAGGGATGTGCAAAGCTTAGCATTGCTTAATGTTTAATTTGCATACTGTTTGCTGTTTGGCATTGATTTATTATTCATTACATTTTATATATGTGTGTGGTATCCATGATTCATGTGTACATACACTGTATGGGGTCCTTGGGTTTATTAGGGGATTTCAACACTTTATTACAATGACACCTCACATCTAGTATACTCCAGTTCACATATTTATGTTATGTAGTAGGTTATTCAACATAAAATTGTATATAGATTCTTTAAACATGTTAAGTTTAATATTCCTATAGTGAGGATCTGTTTGGTGATACCTCAGTCTTATGTATTGCTGTGATGGCTTACTGGTTAACTACTGTGACTATAGCATACCGGGTCCTGGGTTCAAGACCTGCATGGGCTGTTTATTTTGTTGCTGGGTAGAACAGCGGCTGTTGCATACAGAGTGATTAAGGCACTTTTAAGCAATTGTAAGTGGGTTTGCATGATGGTAAGCAATGCTAACTTCTGGTTAAATATGCTTACAGAGAGTTAGCTTCAATATTGCTTAACCTATGTGCACATTGCTTACCCACATGCAAATGGGCTTAAACCCGCTTACTACAGCTTAAATATGCTTACTCCCACTTACTATTGCTTAATAGTAATTACTCCTGCTTACCCCCACACTAATTTAGACAGAAATGTAAAGTGGTTCTTGGGAAGGTGGTGGATTTGGACACTCTATGGATTTTTTCATTCATTACAAATTATACCTTTGATTTGTATCCCTGATTCATATGTACATATACTGTATGGGGCACTTGTGTTTATCTGTGGATTTTACAACATTATTACAATGACACCTCACATCTGCATTTAATGCAGTACTCCAGTTCACAAATATATATTATTTAGTAGGTTATGCAACAAAAAATATTGTTCATAAAGTGATTTGACATGGAAAATGGAATGTATTGGAGTGAGACTCAAACCAGGAATGACTGCTCTTAAGGTGAATGCACTGACCACTACACTATTGCAGTACTGTTTTATTTGTATGTATCTTGATATTTATCTTCTTGTGCCATTTAAGCTGCAGTATATGTAGCTAAGCAACGGGCAAACCTGCACACCTATGGTTAAATTTTATCTGTTTGATAAAATAAATAAATTGTTTATATTATGATATTTTAAATATTGCTCTTATAAACTTGGGGGGTGTTGCTGGGGGTATGCAACCCCCTATCAGCAGACTTGCTCATTGTACTAGTTAAACTGCAGTTCTTGACTGCAGGGGCATGTATATCATGAGAGTTCTGCTCTCAGACACACCTCCTACACTCATCCATGCTCTGTGTCTGTTTATGAGCTCAGCAGCGCGCCTTCATTAATATGCATGGTGCACTGCCATGCTGCTCCCAAACATTCGCTTCCGTGTAGGACTAAGCTAGTCCTGTGTGCAGCACTGGGGACTGTAGTGGTATGTGTGTGTGTGTGTGTGTGTGTGTGTGTGTGTGTGTGTGTGTGTGTGTGTGTGTGTGTGTGTGTGTGTGTGTGTGTGTGTCTCAGAAGTGGATGCAGCACTGTGGCTCAGTCTATTCAACAGGTCAAGGACATGCATGATAGATAGTTAGGTATACTGTGCACACTCCTGTCCATGACAGCTAACTCTACCAGGAGATGCATGGGTAATACCATGGTCCTGTCTAGATGCTGATGTGTTATGTAACTGCTGTCTCTTACCTGAGGGGCCACTGTCATGACTGGCATGACTCTGATGACACCCCCTCCATACTATAATCACCTCCACAACTGTTGCTGCAGTGAAAGCACTAGCATTGCATTGCCATGACCTTGGTCATCCACAGCAAAGATGGTTAGCATCTGTGAAGGAAGCAGTGGATTGGCTGGGTGTATGGCATCTGCCACATTGCTTGCAAGCATGAGAAGACATTGTACCTGCCAGTATGCAAGTGAGTCAATAAAAACTGTCATGTGACATGCACTCCTGGAGGCTCATAGGTAAATAACTGTGCAATCAGTCTGTAGACTACTACATACCTAGCCAATATTCAGATAATAACTAAAATGAGAACCAAACCCTGTACCCTGTGGCTGTGAGGTAAGCACCTTAACCATTATGCTAACCCTCACATGCAATATCATCTCAGAAATGGCTGTGGTGCTACCAGCCTGTGCCTCCATGACGATCTTGCATATACACTGGGTCACATCCACTGATGCTATTTCAGGATGAAGGCAATACCCATGTCTCTGATAAGCACTAGTATGCCCCCTCATGCATTCAACCCCACCCTATGGGGCTTGTGATGGACACTGATAAGTGGCTTATAAGAAGTATCACACTGCCCAACTGTTAGGGTCCACAGTAATGTGTTCCACCTGTGTGGCATATGTTTCTTCAATGTTCGACTAACTACCCCCTTTCTTTTGCCTTACCTTCTTGGGCAAGCTGGAAAGCCCATTTTTCTATATCACAGGCTATTTTGGTGGGCCTACATCACACCCGGTAAGAGAATATTTAGTTTGATTAATATTTTATTTGTTTACCACTGTTTTTGTCGTTTCTAGGAAGCTTATATTTTTTGCCGTTTCTAGATAGGTTGAAGACAAGACAATTTACCAGAGTGTTGTTTTGTAATTTATTAATCTTTATTGCTAAAAAGAGGTGCAACTGTGAGCAATAGTGAAAAAGGAATTCCAGCTTTTGTGTACTTTCACAACTGTTACAGTCAGAGCAACAACTTTATGCTACTTACTATAATATTAAGTAGTATATTGTTTGTGTGTTTTTTCTCTTGAAAGCTAATTTAAAATCTCTGTGAATTCTGTGGTAACTGATTTTGATTATCCTTTCCTTCTCGAAATCTTTATTCATTTGTATCTGAAAATTAATTCCTTAAATGAGTATGCCATTAATAATTTGCTAAAGCACAAGTATCTTGTACAGTGTATTAAATGCTATGTATATTTAAATATAACACTGTATGATATGGTGCTAGCAATATATGTGAAGTATAATGTTTGTGATATTAATATAGTTTGATTACTTTTATATGAATGTAAATTTGCCTATGTCACAAGTGATAATTCAATAAATAGATGTTTGAAAGAAAAGAAAAAAATAAACACTTGATAACACTGGTGATCTGTGTTCCTCATGTCAAAACTTGGATGATTTGCTTACCATTATTAATAGTAAATCTAGACTTGCTGATGATGATTGCACTTGTGCAATTGATACAGCTTTCAGAACTGTTGTTACATATATTAATAACTAGACTGTTGAGATAAATAATATTAGGCAAAGTGCAACTAGAGCACATTTAGGAAAGGAATTGTTTATTGTCAGTAGAGATCACTCAACCCCTATTGAACAGGATGGTAACACTGAATACTTTGGAATTCTGGATATAAGTATTCAGCAGTCCAAAAATTCAGAGCATTTAAAAGAAAATAAAAAAATAAAGGAAGAAATTCACAACAAATAAAAAGGAAGAAAAAGAAATTGGTTAATGTCCATAAAGCAAAGCGAACACAGACTAAAAAGGACATTGCTTTGTTATGCAGCACACAAATTACAGGGAATGATAACATGTTGGGATGGTACAGTGATGCAGCGGTTTGCATCATTTTCTCACAACAAGAAGTTTTCCAGTTCCATTCTCAGCTGGGGTGTCTTCTGTGCTGAGTTTGCATGTCTTCTCTGTGTTCATGCGGGTTTCCTCTGGGTGCTCCAGTTCCTTCCCACATTACAAAGACACGTGTCTGGAGCATTTCTCCCTGGGCCTCCGCTGAAAATTGGTTCATTCCAAGTCAGTCTTTCCCAGTAAACAAATGTTAAACAAACAAATAAATAAATAAATAAATAAATGCATTTTTCTACCAGGAAAAACCTTCAGTCTACCATAAAGGGCATAATTTTTTCCTAAAGAACAAGTAGAAAAAAAGACAAGGGACAGGAAAAAAAGAAGAAATCAAATCAAAATTGAACATGGCAGGGCTGAAGAACATTACAGCAAGAAAAAAGAGGAGAAAGACAGAAGTTGACAACATGGCTCAAGCTATGGATGTACAAAGGCAACTTGATGAGAACTGTATTCTTGCAAATAAAATAAGAAATGAAAATAGTGGTATTAATAAGACTAATGGTGATGAGGATCATTCATGAAAATAGTGGTATTAATAAGACTAATGGTGATGAGGATCATTCATGAAAATAGTGGTATTAATAAGACTAATGGTGATGAGGATCATTCATGAAAATAGTGGTATTAATAAGACTAATGGTGATGAGGATCATTCATGAAAATAGTGGTATTAATAAGACTAATGGTGATGAGGATCATTCATGAAAATAGTGGTATTAATAAGACTAATGGTGATGAGGATCATTCATGAAAATAGTGGTATTAATAAGACTAATGGTGATGAGGATCATTCATGAAAATAGTGGTATTAATAAGACTAATGGTGATGAGGATCATTCATGATAGAGCAGCTATTACTGAATTAGAAGGTGAAGATTCTTTAGTTCTGGTTGGAAAAGATATTCTTGTAACTGGAGATTCAGTTATTAGAGGAACTGATACTTGCATTTGCAGAGAAGATAATGAACATTGAATAGTGTTATGCTTGCCAGGAGCAAAAATAAACGATGTGAGGAAGGCATTATAATGTCTTAATATAAGGAAGTCTGGATCTGTTTTTATTCATGTTGGTACAAATGATCTCATCTAAAAGGACTCTTTGACTGTTAGTTGGGAACTTTCAGCCCTCTTTAATGGGATAGCTTGTACAGGTAATAGGACATATTTTTCACAAATCACATACAGAAGGAAAGTCAGGTCACTGTGAATGACAAAAAATTTATGGGTAAATATCTGTGGGAAAAAAAATGTCCTGTTTTAAAACATGGAAATGCGTAGAGCATCTGAACATAATTTAGACAGCATGGCATGCACTTGTCAAGATCAGGGAAGATAATTTTTGCAGCAGATATTTTTCAGTATTTGACAAACACAATGCAGGATTTTTACCAGGGTGAAACATTAACAGTTCATAGATAAATAGCAACATTTGATGCATTCCTGATGGTTGTTAATGCTGGAGCATTAATAATAAAGTTTTCTTTTTTATTGGAAAATTTGCTACTTTCCCATGAGATTGGTGTGTTATTGTTTGTGAAACATAGTTAAAGAACAATGACTAATAATCAGATCTGTCAGGGTATAAATGTTTTTACTGTAATATACATTCTAACAGAAAATCAGGTGGATGTGTCATGACAGGGATTCAGGATTATGAGACCTGTGATTATTACATGTTCAATAATAGCACCAATACTACAGACTGTGTAACTGTGACAATAATGACAACCCTGGAACGTATAACATAAAATGAAGTGCTGATGACAGAAGAATTCATATATTTCTTGTATGAAACACAAAAGGGTAGAATAATATTAGCCGGGGACTTAAACTTACCAGAAACAGACTGGAATAATATCGATTCAACAACATTAGTAAAGAAATTATTTACAACGCATGTTCAGGAACAACAATTGCTTCAGATTGTAAAAAATCCTACCAGAGAACGGAATATACTAGACATTTTTTTTTTCAAAAACATTTTTTATTTTGTTTTCATTATAAACATATGCAAATGTATATATAACAAATACAATAAACAATAACACAACTATTTACAGTATTTACATTCATCCATGATAAACAATAATTTTATCCATGAGAAGTTATGGGTATTTGCTCAAAAGGTTTTCCAATGTTTGCCATGCTATTTTTTATGAATAATGTTATGAATTCTATAACAAATGGTTTGCAGTTCTTTTTTACAAACAACTTTTGCTAAATTAATAAAATGTTTAAACATCAAATATTGTTTACTTTTCCAGTTCAAAGTAATAACTTTTCTGGTAATTGCAAGAATTGACCAGAGTAACTGAATCTGAGATTTAGGTATTACATTAGGTATAGGAACATTGAATAGGATTAGTGAGTTAGAAATATGACAGTTATCAGACCATAAAACATTTACAAAATATTTGAAGTATTTCTAGTATTGAGCAATATTTCTACATTCAATGAACATGTGAACCCAGTTGGCCTCTAGTAATTTATCACATTTCCGACATTTACTTTCACTGTCTTTGACTATAAAATTTACTTAATGTGGAGTAAAGAAACTCCTATCCATACATTTCCATGTATAGCTTTGTCGCCTCTTAGCAAGACGTTGTCCTGTTCGATTCTCAGCTAGAGCGTCTTCTGTGTGGAGGCATACGTGAATGGGGTGTGCCTTCGTTGAAGGTTGTGTGTCAGGGCTGGTAACCCGGTACGTAAAAATCCACTACCAATCATTAGCGGACCGGAGTTCCGCTGTGGTGACCCCTAACCGGGAAAAGCCGAAAGACACAAACAAAAACAATCTCCAATATAATGAAGAAGAGGTACCATATGTAGAATTCAATAACATTTTTTTTGGATTCATCAGATATTTGTTCTCCATTAATCTTTACATAGTAATTCCAAAAATCTGAGTCAAACTTTAAAGTGCCTTCTCTTAGTATCTTACAGATAGGTGAGATACTTATTTTTTGATTATCTGTCTTTTCAAGACACATAATAAAAAGCTGACTCAAACTAGGCATAGATTCAGTCTCTAGGTTGATTGATACTCTCATTTTGTTTTCAATAAACTGCTGTAATGAGTGTATAAACAGCCAACTGTCTTGACTATTATCAAAACTACATAAAAGAGAGTTTTATTATCTTTTAAAATTTTTATTTGCTCTTTCACTTCTGTTAGTATTATTTGTTTATTTAATATATTATTTTGTTGCATTGACACCTTAGTAGTTATATTTTCTTGAATAAAAGTATTTATTGCATTATCTGTATCCAAAAGTGGTGTGTTATTATTTATATCTTTATAGCAGTTTATGAACACTTCTAATATGCCCATTAAGTTAGATGTACTCTTAACTGAACCATCACTTTTATATTTAATCTCATTAATAAGATTTTGATTGCTTATTTTTTGGATCTTAATGCTGTTTCATGTAGAAATTTGGGATTTACAGCATAAGATTGTAATTTAATTTTTTCCAGGTTTATGGCTACCTTATGATTCAGAACTTCTAAGTATTTTTGATTTAACTTAGTAATTTTGTTATGTCCTACTTTGTTATTTGGTTTTGCATCCATTTTTATCTGGTCTATGTTTTTTGTAAGTCTAAAAGTTGTTTCTCCCAGTCTCTCCTTTTTTTTACTCTACTATATATATATATATATATATATATATATATATATATATATATATATATATATATCATCTTCTTTTGGCTGTTCCCGTTAGGGGTCACTACAGCAGATCATCTGCTTCCATTTCTTCCTGTCCTCTGCATCATGCTCTTTCACACCAACCACCTGCATGCCCTCTCTCACCACATCCATAAACCTTATCTTAGGCCTTCCTCTTTTCCTCTTACCTGGCAGCTCCATCCTTAACATCCTTTTCCCAACATACCCAGCATCCCTCCTCAGCACATGTCCAAACCAAAGCGATCTCACCTCTCTTGCTTTGTCTCCAAACTGTCCAACCTGAGCTGACCCTCTAATATACTGATTCCTAATCCTGTCCATCCTAGTCACACCCAGTGCAAATCTTAACATCATTAACTCTGCCACATCCAGCTCTGACTCCTGCCTTTTCGTCAATTCTACCATCTCCAACCCATATAACATAGCTGGTCTCACTAACCTCGTGTAGACCTTCCCTTTCACTCTTATTGGTACCCGTCTGTCACAAATCACTCCTGACACTCTTCTCTACCCATTCCATCCTGCCTGTACTCTTCTTCACTTCTCTTCCACAATCACCATTACTCTGAATTGTTGATCCCAAGTACTTAAACTCGTCCACCTTTACCAACTCTACTCCCTGCATCCTCACCATTCCTCTACCCTCCCTCTCATTTACACACATATATTCTGTTTTAGCCCTGCTGACCTTCATTCCTCTCCTCTCTAAAGCATATCTCTACCTCTCCAGGGTCTCCTCAACCTGGTCCCTACTCTCACTACATATCACAATGTCATCTGCAAACATCATAGTCCACGGGGCCTCCTGTCTAATCTCATCTGTCAACCTGTCCATCACCACTGCAAATAAGAAAGGGTTCAGAGCAGATCCTTGATGTAATCCCACCTCCACCTTAAATGTATCTGTCACTCCCACCGCAGTCCTCACCAATGTCGCACTACCCTTGTACATATCCTGTACCACTCTTACATACTTCTCTGCCACTCCCGACTTCCTCATACAATACCACAAATCCTCTCTAGGCACCCTGTCATATGCTTTCTCTAAGTCCACAAAGACACAATGCAACTCCTTCTGACCTTCTCTGTATTTCTCCAACAACACTCTCAGAGCAAATATTGCATCTGTAGTGCTCTTTCCTGGCATGAAACCATACTGCTGATCACTAATCATCACCTCCCTTCTTAACCAAGCTTCCACTACTCTTTCCCATAACTTCAAGCTGTGACTGATCAATTTTATCCCTCTGTAGTTACTGCAGCTCTGCACATCACCCTTATTCTTAAAGATAGGTACCAAAACATTTTTCTCCACTCCTCAGGCATCCTCTGACTTTCCAAAATTTCATTAAACAATCTGGTTAAAAATTCTACTGCCATTTCTCCTAAGCACCTCCATGTTTCCACTGGTATGTCATCTGGGCCAACAGCCTTTCCATTCTTCATCCTCTTCATAGCTGTCCTTACTTCCTCCTTGCTAATCTGCTTCACTTCCTGATTCACTATCCCCACATCATCCAACCTTCTCTCTCTCATTCTCTTCATTCATCAGCCCTTCAAAGTACTCTTTCCATCTACTCAACACACTCTCCTCACTTGTGAGTACATTTCTCTCACTATCCTTTATCACCCTTACCTGCTGCACATCTTTCCTAGCTCTGTCCCTCTGTCTAGGCAATCGATACAGGTCCTTTTCTCCCTCTTTAGTGTCCAATCTCTCATACAACTCTCTATATGCCTTATCCTTAGCCTTCGCCACCTCTCTTTTTGCCATGCGCCTCATCTCCTTATACTCATGTCTACTTTCTTCATCTCTTTGACAATCCCACTTCTTCTTCACCAGCCTCTTCCTCTGTATACTCTCCTGTACATGCTTATTCCACCATCATGTCTCCTTGTCCTCCTTCTTCTGTCCAGGTGTCACACCAAGCACCTTCCTAGCAGTCTCCCTTACTAGCTCTGCTGTAGTTACCCAGCTATTCTTTAACTCTTCATTGCCTTCCAGTGCCTGTCTTAACTCTTCCCTGAACTCCACCTCACAATCACCCTTTTTTAACTTCCACCATTTAATCCTTGGCACTGCTTTCACACTCCTCCGCTTCTTGATCATCAACATCATCCTGCAGACCACCATTATATGCTGCTTGACTTGAAGTCTACTGAAAACTTACTTATCATGGATGCATAACATGTATTAAGCACTACTTTCAAAAACCCCAAACTATTTACAAACACATACATGAAACATAAAGTTTCTAGTTTAGTTAAAAACTTAACTAAACCATCCATCCACCACCTCTCCAATACCAAAAGACACAAATTATCCATCTCTGCTTAGAATATAGTACAAAACAAAAAAAGAAAAGCATTATGAAGGCAACTAAAGAAATCTGAATCCATTATAATGAGAGTGTCCAATATATCTGAAGCTATATGAATATGTCACATATGATAATAGCACCTCTAATACGTAGATATGCCAGAAATACACATCAGATCAAAGTATGTATAAACATTAGAAGCTGAAGATTAACAAGATTGTTGGTATTTCCAAGACTTTTCAAGAAACATCAGATGATTTAGCCATTTTGTCAGTCATCTATCTTACATTTTTCATGTAAGGACCTGTTGAATATATATAACACTTATTACAACTTAACTATTATAATTTGCAATTATACACATATTACTCATATGTATTAATAATATCTATGTTGATGTATTTCATCAGTAAAGGGGGGGAGAGAGAAAATAATAAAAAAGGGGTCTCACAACCCTCTGTTTAGTTACTATAGGTTTAGTTATGTAACATAAGTGATGTTAATATGCATAATGAGTTTTCTAATGCAGCTCCTAGTTCACTTGATGTCATTTAGTTACGAATAGTGTAATTGAATCTGTAGAATGTATGCATCTATAAAAGAACATAGACATTTTAAAAGGAGTTAAACACTTTTATCAGAACACTGTTTTACTTCTTATTTCTCAATGTTAATTAGAGCTTACTACTCAATTGTACCTAATTTGCTCCTGTATTTCTCCATGTCATGATCACCTCTACTGTATTCATACCTTAATTGTTATTGTTTACCATCTACCATGTTATTCTGTGAAGCTTTTCTCCCTGGGCCTCCGCTGAAAAAAGACCTGTGTCCAGTTGGAATTTCCCAGTAAACAAATATAATAAATAAATAAATAATTATTCACCATTTAAAGTATCTTAAGTGAAGGATAACACAATTTCAAGAGAAAAGAATTCTAAGTACAACCATTTAACAAGTTCAAAAGGTCAAATGATGTCATCACTGTTGTTTCCTTAAACTGCAGCATCATAAACTTGTTAGAAGATATCTAAATAGGCTCATGCACAACAGAAGTTGTCTCTAGTGAAGAAAAAAAAGCATTTTCAGTAGGAAATTCAGATCTTGAAGCTTTTAGAGTTTACAGAAAGCAAAAAAAAAAAAAAAAAACGTTCAACTCCACAATGAGAACAGTCACACAGACTACCAGTTTCCTTACAAAACATCAACACCATCAAAAAATTAACCCTTTTATATAAAAACAGCTATTTAGAAGTAACAACAGCTGCCTCAAATCAGAAATCAAATTATAACATTTCAATCATTTACCCATCAATTAACCAGACCAGAGATGGGAAAAAAAGGAACCTAGTACACACACACACACACACACACACACACACACACACACACACACACACACACATATATATATATATATATATATATATATATATATATAACTTATATTTAGCTAGCTATAAAACACCATTAATGTACTGTATTAATGTTTATATGTATCTAAATAAAGAGTCTAAAACATGTAGTAAAAAACACTAATCAAAAACACCTTGTTACCCCACCATTGACCCACTAGAAAAAATACACTTTGGTATTAAGTCAAATTATACTGTTACTGAAGAATTAGAAGACATGCATCATTTGTATTTATTTAAAAGGGAAAAGCATGTGAAGTACTTATACTGGGGAAAAGAGAGAAAAGAACATTAGTAACAAAAAAGTGTAGGAAGAAAGAAAAGACAGAGAGTTAGAGAAAAAGAATGTTATTTAAATACTCAGTACTATATATAATTAGAAGTAGATACAGAAAGGAAAAGAGAAAGTTAATAATAAAGATGATTCACATTACCTTACAGCATAGAGACTTTCCAGAATCAAATATATTATGATTCACGAAACAAAGCATTTAAAATTAGAAGAAATGTGTTCATTTGTCCTTTAGTTTCTTAGTTTTGTTTGCTCCTTCCTTCACAGGCCATCCATTTTTTGTTGCCTGTCTCTTCAAACTTTGGGATGACCTTTCCATTTCTTCTATGTCCGGCAGTATTTTCTTCTTTTGGATAAATTCTACTGCTTCTTGTAGGGAATCAAAGATCTTCATTCCTTCTGGCAAGGTAATTTTTATTCTTGCAGGAAAAAGAATTTGAGCTTTAATATTGGCTTTTTTCCAGGACTTAATTAGAGGAACACACTCCTTTCTTCTGGATATGACTGTAGAGATGTAGTCATTGTCAAAACAAATAACGTTTTCACCCATCTTGATAGGGGAATTAGTCCAAGCTGATTTTAGCACCAAGTCCTTGTCTTGTGAGAAAAGAAATCTAACTATTATAGACCTGGTGTTAGATGAACTCAGAAATGAAGATGGATTTGCCAAGGACCGATGAGCCCTCTCAATTCCAAAGGAGAGGGATTTAGGCATGTTTAGTGCTGATGAAAACCACTTATTGAGCAATTGAATCATGTTAGCACCCTCTTCTTATAGGTTCATAGGTTCATAGGTTCATACTAGGCTATCTGCCCTAGGGCATTTATAAGCCTAGCCAGAGTGTGTGTGGCTTTCACCCACCTTAGGGATCTACTATACCATTGGTTTGCTTTTGCTCAGCAGTGAGGTGATACAGAGATGACCTCCCTACAGGAATCCCACTCTCGCCCCTAATCCAAGATTTCTATAAGTGTTTGAACTAGGTCAGTGAGGGACTGGGCCTCTGTTCCATGGTGTAGGATTCTCTAGTGTAAGAGTCTCTGTCTCTGGAATCCTGTTATCCTACCCGTCCTATTTATTAAGTCTCGACATGGCCTTGTATGTCAGGCACAGATCACCTCTGAGCCAGGCGGTATCGACTGAATATAGAACTGGAGTTTCTTCAGTGGGCATCGTGTTATGACATATGTTTGAGCCCCTTTATCCTTGGTGATGAGTGTCAAAGAGAGGTTACTGTGACTTGGTGGGGGGTCCCCCCTGGGTAACTTCCGTGTTTAATGGATTATTACCTATGTGTGGTAATTAGATATACCTTGTTTTTCCCAAAGGGTATGACTATACATTTTTTTTTTTTAGCTTAAAAGGCCATGGCTCTGGCCAATCTATCATTTCTATGAGACCTTTCTGGAGGATGTCTTCTATCTCAGGAATTCCATATATTCTTATGTTATTCCTCCTTGATCTACTTTCAAGGTCTTCCAGTTTCTCAATGAGCCTGGTGTTTTGTTTCAGAAGAAATTTATTTTGATATTTCATAGAGATTATATAAAATTCAATGTACTTTCCCAAAGCAATTAAATGTATGCTTCAAGGCAAAGTTTGTATGTTTGTTATTAATACAAGGTTTTGACTGGAAAAACAAGGGTTAAACTTGTTACAAGATTTTGAAATAAATATTATTCTGTAGAAGCAGAAACTGCACGGCTGAACTGCATAAGACAACTTGTCTAAATCTACAGACCTGATACAAGTGTTAAACAGTTGCTTATACTGCTGTTTATACTACATCTCAAGGAAAGTGGGTATTACTGTTGATATCTTTACCAAATTCTGTGTCCTGTCGTAACCCGTAGTGTGTTAGCACTTGCTAGCTCTATACTGCAGCTCGCGAGCATTAACTCCAGGTGTACAGGTCACTTTATTTCCTTACCTGCGCACTTTTGTTAAATGTAAGGGTCACCCTGTGAATTACATGTTGACTACTGTACATATGGATATTGTGAAAGGTGTTTTCTGTTGAAAAGTTTAGTGGGCTATTGTATAGAGGGGGGAAGTTTTCATACTTTTTTACTTTTTACATACATATAGATCACTTGCAATCTTCATCTTCATTTTAATTACCAGTGTAGTATAGTCTCTATAGTCTCTTTTACTGGCTGCTGTAACCAAGGATTATGTAGTCAGTGTGCTTTGAAAGTGAAATGTTATACCCTGCCTGCGCACCAACTTAGTAGTACATACATGTGCTACACTACGACTTTCACAGCTGATGATTTTGATACAGGAACAGTTTAAAACCAAGCTGACTGTTTTAATGTTACATTTTGTATCATGGCTTTCCTATTGTATACCAAATAAATGTTATTGAATGATGTGCTGATTCCCTCCATTAGCTAGTATTTGATAATGGCCCAGCTACCACTATCACCTCTTCCCCACCATTCTGTTAATGTTCACGGGCAAATATCCAGGTCGCCTCTAATCATTCAAGCAGACCTCTCACTTTCTTTCCACATTATAGTCTCCCATCCTAGTCATACTGCTATACAATATTAGCTAGCTGTTACTAAATTATCCTAACTATGAGTGCTAACTTTTTGTATCTTTTTAACAGGAAAAACAACTAACGTTTGCCACTGCTTTAAGAAGAACTCCCCTGAACAATCTTGGTCGCCAGTCCAAACTTTCTCAGATAGCAGAGTAGGTTACAAATAATTCTGTACTGCTCCATTTTCTGCTCTCCTAAGTGGTTTAATGTACCACGTATACTGGCTTGCATACAGCATGGACTGGCCTGTAGCCCAGATATAAGACATTTATTAGCTCCACTACTTTTTACCATGCTCTAGGCTAGAGCATACGCTACCCCAATTACCCACCAGATAGTAGCACAACCAAAGCTATGGAACACGTACAAAATGTACATTTCTGTACCTAAAGTAATATGGAACCAATGCTAGATGGTTTAACATAACATTAAACAAAACAAAAATAAAGAAACAAAACAAAATTAATAACCAGATGTATAGTATGCTTAGAAACTTCTGACCTGACAAAATTCACCACAAAACTATTTTATTGGCAAAGTCATCTCAAATTCTACAATTAGTTTTGGCAGGGCTAGGTATACCTAACCAGTCTAAATAAATCATAAGAGTGTGTTCTCCTGATTGTTTTATTTGAAAAGCATGCAACTCTTGTGCTCTGTTGGCTTGTTTAAGCCCTCCCCAATCCTACGAACTAAGAACCACCTCTCTCCCCCCAACCAAACCTTAGAGTAGCCGCACTTGTGCACCATTTTTAAATTACATTTCCCCCAGCTGATCTCACACCACAGGTCTATTGGGGGTCCTTGCTTGCCAGTAAGTGCTCTGCATTTCTATAGACCTGATACAAGCATTAAACAGTTGCTTATACTGCTGTTTATACTGCATCTCATGGAAAGTGGGTATTACTGTTGATATCTTTACCAAATTCTGTGTTCTGTCGTAACCCGTAGTGTGTTAGCACTTGCTAGCTCTATACTGCAACTCGAGAGCACTAACTCCAGATGTACGGGTCACTTTATTTGCTTACCTGTGCGTTTTTGTTAAATGTAAGGGTCACCCTGTGAATTACTTATTAACTACTGTACATATGGATATTATGAAATGTGTTTTCTGTTGAAAAGTTTAGTGGGCCATTGTATAGAGGAGACTAAGTTTTCATACTTTACTTTCGCAAGCAAAACATGGCAGATCGCTTGCAATCTTCATTGGGCACTATTACCAGTGTAGGAACTGTATAGTCTCTTTTTATTAGCTGCTGTAACCAAGGATTATGTAGTCAGTGTGCTTTGAAAGTGAAATGTTATACCCTGCCTGCGCACCAACTTAGTAGTACATGTGCTTGGCTACACGCACTTTCACAGCTGTTGATTTTGATACAGGAACAGTTTAAAACCAAGCTGACTGTTTTAATGTTACATTTTGTATCATGGCTTTCCTATTGTATACCAAATAAATGTTATTGAATGATGTGCTGATTCCCTCCATTAGCTAGTATTTGATAACAGCCCAGCTACCACTATCACCCTCTTCCCCACCATTCTGTTAATGCTCACGGGTACTTACCTAGGTCGCCCCTAATCATTCAAGCAGACCTCTCACTTTCTTTCCACATTATAGTCTCCCATCCTAGTCATATTGCTATACAGTATTAGCTAGCTGTTACTAAATTATCCTAACTATGAGTGCTAACTGTTTGTATCTTTTTAACAGGAAAAACAACTAACATTTGCCACTGTTTTAAGAAAAATTCCCCTGAACAATCTTGGTTGCCAGTCCAAACTTTCTCAGAAAGCAGAGTAGGTTACAAATAATTGTGTACTGCTCCATTTTCTGCTCTCCTAAGTGGTTTAATGTACCACCTATACTGGCTTGCACACAGCACGGACCAGCCCGTAGCCCAGATCTAAGACATTTATTAACTCCACTACGTTTTACTGCACTTTAGGCTAGAGCATACGCTACTCCAATTACCCACCAGACAGTAGCACAACCAAAGCTACGGAACACATAAAAAGCCCACATTTCTATACCTAAAGTAACATGGAACAAACGCTAGATGGTTTAATATAACATAAAACAAAACAAAAATAAAGAAACAAAACAAAATTAATAACCAGCTGTTTAGTATGCTTAGAAACCTCTGACCTGACAAAATTCTGCCACAAAACTATTTTATTGGTAAAGTCATCTCAAATTCTATAATTAATGCTGGCAGGGCTAGGTATACCTAACCAGCCTAAATAAATCATAAGAGTGTGTTCTCCTGATTGTTTTATTTGGAAAGCATGCAACTCTTGTGCTTGGCTGGTTTGTTTAAGCCCTCCCCAATCCTACGAACTAAGAACCACCCCTCCTCCCAACCAAACCTATTAGTAGAAGCCCGCACTTGTGCCGTCATTTTTAAATTACATTTCCCCAAGCCTGATCTCACACCAGGTCCTTGCGGTCCTTGCTTGCCAGTAAGTGCTCTGCATTTCTACAGACCTGATACAAGAGTTAAACAGTTGCTTATACTTCTGTTTATACTACATCTCATGGAAAATGGGTATTACTGTTGATATCTTTACCAAATTCTGTGTTCTGTCGTAACCCGTAGTGTGTTAGCGCTTGCTAGCTCTATACTGCAGCTCGTGAGCACTAACTCCAGATGTACGGGTCACTTTATTTGCTTACCTGTGCATTTTTGTTAAATGTAAGGGTCACCCTGTGAATTACTTGTTAACTACTGTACATATGGATATTGCGAAAGGTGTTTTCTGTTGAAATGTTTACTGGGCCATTGTATAGAGGGGGCTAAGTTTTCATACTTTACTTTTGCAAGCGATACATTACGGATCGCTTGCAATCTTGATTGGGCAGTATTACCAGTGTAGAAACTGTATAGTCTCTTTTTATTAGCTGCTGTAACCAAGGATTATGTAGTCAGTGTGCTTTGAAAGTGAAATGTTATACTCTGCCTGCACACCAACTTAGTAGTACATGTGCTTGGCTACACGCACTTTCATAGCTGTTGATTTTGATACAGGAACAGTTTAAAACCATCCTGACTGTTTTAATGTTACATTTTGTATCATGGCTTTCTTATAGTATAACAAATAAATGTTATTGAATGATGTGCTGATTCCCTCCATTAGCTAGTATTTGATAACGGACCAGCTATCACTATCACCCTCTTCCCCACCATTCTGTTAATGTTCATGGGTACTTACCTAGGTCGCCCCTAATCATTCAAGCAGACCTCTCACTTTCTTTCCGCATTATAGTCTCCCATCCTAGTCATATTGCTATACAGTTTTAGCCAGCTGTTACTAAATTATCCTAACTATGAGTGTTAACTGTTTGTAGCTTTTTAACAGGAAAGGCAACTAACATTTGCCAGTGCTTTAAGAAGAATTCCTCTGAACAATCTTGGTCGCCAGTCCAAATGTTCTCAGAAAGTAGAGTAGGTTACAAATGATTGTTTACTGCTCCATTTTTTGCTCTCCTAAGTGGTTTAATGTACCATGTATACTGGCTTGCACACTGCATGGACCGTCCCGTAGCCCAGATCTAAGACATTTATTAACTCCACTACTTTTTACCACGCTGTAGGCTACAGCGTACGCTACCCCAATTATCAACCAGATAGTAGCACAACCAAAGCTACGGAGCACGTAAAAAGCCCACATTTCTGTACCTAAAGTAACCTGGAACAAATGCTAGATGGTTTAATTTAACATAAAACAAAACAAAAATAAAGAAACAAAACAAAATTAATAACCAGCTGTATAGTATGCTTAGAAACCTCTGACCTGACAAAATTCTACCACAAAACTATTTTATTGGCAAAGTCATCTCAAATTCTACAATTAGTGTTGGCAGGGCTAGGTATACCTAACCAACCTAAATAATTCATAAGAGTGTGTTCTCCTGATTGTTTTATTTAGAAAGCATGCAACTCTTGTGCTCGGCTGGTTTGTCTAAGCCCTCCCCAATCCTCCAACCAAACCTATTAGTAGAAGCCCGCACTTGCGGCACCATTTTTAAATTACATTTCCCCAAGCCTGAGCTCACACCAGGTCCTTGTGGTCCGTGCTTGCCAGTAAGTGCTCTGCATTTCTATAGACCTGATACAAGCATTAAACAGTTGCTTATACTGCTGCTTATACTGCATCTCAATGAAAGTGGGTATTACTGTTGATATCTTTACCAAATTCTATGCTCTGTCGCAACCCGTAGTGTGTTAGCACTTGCTAGCTCAATACTGCAGCTCACGAGCACTAACTCCAGGTGCACGGGTCACTTTATTTGCTTACCTGTGCATTTTTATTAAATGTAAGGGTCACCCTGTGAATTACTTGTTGACTACTGTACATATGGATATTGTGAAAGGTGTTTTCTGTTGAAAAGTTTACTGGGCCATTGTATAGAGGGGACTAAGTTTTCATACTTTACTTTCGCAAGCAATACATGGCGGATCACTTCCAATCTTGATTGGGCACTACTACCAGTGTAGGAACTGTATAGTCTCTTTTTATTAGCTGTTGTAACCAAGTATTATGTAGTCAGTGTGCTTCGAAAGTGAAATGCTATACCCTATCTGCGCACAAACTTAGTCGTACATGCGCTTGGCTACACGCACTTTCATAGCTGTTGATTTTGATACATGATCTGTTTAAAACCAACCTGACTGTTTTAATGTTACATTTTGTATCATGGCTTTCCTATAATATAACAAATAAATGTTATTGAATGATGTGCTGATTCCCTCCATTAGCTAGTATTTGATAACGGCCCAGCTACCACTATCACCCTCTTCCCCATCATTCTGTTAATGTTCACGGGTACTTAGCTAGGTCGCCCCTAATCATTCAAGCAGACCTCTCACTTTCTTTCCACATTATAGTCACCATCCTAGTCATACTGCTATACAATATTAGCTAGTTGTTACTAAATTATCCTAACTATGAGTGCTACATGTTTGTATCTTTTTAACAGGAAAAGCAACTATCATTTGCCATTGCTTTAAGAAGAATTCCCCTGAACACTCTTGGTCACCAGTCCAAACTTTCTCAGAAAGCAGAGTAGGTTACAAATAATTGTGTACTGCTTCATTTTCTGCTCTCCTAAGTGGTTTAATGTATCACGTATACTGGCTTGCACACTGCACGGACTGACCCATAGCCCAGATCTAAGACATTTATTAACTCCACTACTTTTTACCGCACTTTAGGCTAGAGCATACGCTAACCCAATTTGCTACCAGATAGTAGTGCAACCAAATCTACTGAAGTTACCTGGAACCAATGCTCTATGGTTTAATATAACATAAAAGATAACAAAAAATAAAGAAACAAAACAAAATTAATAACCAGCTGTATAGTATGCTTAGAAACCTCTGACCTGATAAAATTCTACCACAAAACTATTTTATTGGCAAAGTCATCTTAAATTCTACAATTAGTGTTGGCAGGCCTAGGTATACCTAACCAGCCTAAATAAATCATAAGAGTGTGTTATTCTGATTGTTTAATTTGGAAAGCCCGCAACTCTTGTGCTCGGCTGGTCCCTGGTCCGTTTGCCCTCTCTATGCTCTTCTACCCTACCTCCATTCCCACCCACCCCATATCAATTACCTTTATACTTATCCACCGTACCCACCAACATCAACCCCTCCCTCCACTCAACCTATCCCACTTAGCAATCTATCATCCTTAATTAACCAGAAACCACTATTCCACACAACCCCTCCCCACCCCAACCCTACAATACCCTCACTATCCAGTCTGCAAGAAAGTATGAACCCACTGGCAAATCAAACAACACTACAACTCCTCCACTATACCACTGGAATAGCTATACTATTAGTATTATCTTCCACTACCTCCTATCTGACAGAGCTTAACTACTCCCCAATAACCCCAACATAAATCCAAACCTCACACCTTTCTCCAAATTAGCTCTACACCTTTACCCAACCTCCCTTTTCCACTTCCTAACACACAAAATCTATTCAACAAATTATCCTACCCAACCTCAAAATATCTAAAAACAATCAACAAGTTAATCAAACTCCAAGCACACCTAAAAGCTAACCTCATGACCTGTTTTGATATCCATCCCAACCCTGGCACAACCTGCCCACTCGCCCCAGTCCCTGACCTAAACAAATCCCTACTCCAAAGGACCAAAGACTCACTCCTCATCCTTAACCTGAATGTCAGAAGTATTTTAAACAAAGTCCACAATCTCCATGCATTAGTCAGCCTCTACCAGCCAGACATAGTCATACTAACTGAGACCTGGCTTAAACCTGATAACCAAGATAATACTGTTACTGCTCCTGGCTACAATATAATGCGTACTGACAGAATAGGAAAGAGGGTTGGGGGTGTAGCCATACTCTACAAAAACCACCTCACCTTAGAAAAACTTGATATCCCAACCCCAGACCTATGTAACTCTGAACTCACCCTCACTGAACTAAAGTTAAACAAAAACAAACATATCAATATAATAGGATGCTATATCCCTCCAGGGAACAATATTCCCACTGCTGAAATACTACTAGAGTGGATAACTAACACCCTCCCCCAAGAAACCATCCTACTTGGGGACCTAAACTTTAACTGGAACAACTGTTCCAGTCAAACTCCACTCTCCCACATCAACCTCCATGGACTTACCCAGCTCATATCTTCCCCCACTAGAACCGATAAAAAGACCAAACACCAATCCATACTTGAATGGATACTAGTATCACATCCATCCCTAGTACCCCTATCAGAATGTCTACCAGACACCCTCAGTGATCACCAAGCTACATTTCTACTGATATGTAAAACACCCCAGCCAACTGAAGTCACTGTGAGAGAAATTGGAAACAAAAAACTGTTTATCCAATCAAACTTTAATAACGACCTAAAAAGCTGTAATTGGACCCCACTAAAATATTTAGACCTAGGTAAAGCAGTACTCTACTTTAACACAACCTTTTCAAATATACTTAACCAACATACCCCCCCTAGAACAATCAGGATTAAAAAAAAAACATGCTCCATGGCTAACTCAGGAAACCAAAACATTCCTCAAAAATAGAAATAACGCTTGGTCTAGCTACCAAAAAACTAAATCCCAACAGGCCCACCAATTATTCCTTGCATTACGCAACAAAGCCAAAAAAACTTATCAGAAAAAACAAAAAAAAACAAAATAATCTTGCTTTTTTTCCCACTTTTCTGAGATTTAAAAATTTCAGTTACAGATTTGCTGTTCTGAACTGTTTGTAAGTTTCTTGGAGGCCATTATTTGCTTGGGCTAAAGGGAAGTCTCTGTGTTCATCAGTGGCAGTGATAAACATTGAGCAGACTGCCTGCCCCTGTGGGAGTGGTTACTGCCTTGAAACTGTAGTTTTATTGGCCATTTTGGGTCAATTCCTAACTCCTTGATCTCCCTCTCTTAAAACCCGATTGTCTCATGGTTTTGGCATCTTTTTGGACTTGTTGGCTGTTGGTGAAGCACCCACCAAGAGGAGAAAACACTGAGAGAAGAAAGGAGCCACTTTTGAGATTTTAAGTATTTTGCTTCAAATTATTTGTTAAGTTTTTCTGCATTGCTGCCTACTTTTGAGCATTTTCTGGCTTGTTAAACTTGATTTCTGTGTTGGTAGCTGTATTTAGAACACAACCTAGAGCTGATTACTGAATTTCTTGCCTGCACTTATTTTTAAAATCGTTTTTTTCTTAAAACTTGCATTTTATCTGTCTCTGGCCTAGCACTCAAGTGTGGGGTCATTTACTGCACTGTTCAAACTTGTTGATACTTGTGAACCTCTGCTTTCCTTAAAAAAAAAACAAAAAATCTTGCTTTTTCCCACTTTTCTGAGATTTAAAAAAGTTCAGTTACAGATTTGCTGTTCTGAACTGTTTGTAAGTTTCTTGGAGGCCATTGTTTGCTTGGGCTAAAGGGAAGTCTCTGTGTTCATCAGTGGCAGTGATAAACATTGAGCAGCCTGCCTGCCCCTGTGGGAGTGGTTACTGCCTTGAAACTGTAGTTTTATTGGCCATTTTGGGTCAATTCCTAACTCCTTGATCTCCCTCTCTTAAAACCCTCTTTTGAGTGGTTTTGCGCATAGCGCAACATCGGGCAGCGCCGCCTAATTGGGTTTAAACTATTCCTGCCTCCACAAAGTCTGCTCTTCACTTTTTCTCTTAGAACTGCTCTATCTCTCAAATTAAACACCATATTCTCATTCTAAGGCCCCTCACTGGTCCAAATAAGTAATTTTACAAGTTAGCACTAATAAACCATAAGCACTACTTACTCTTATACTCTCTACGATTACCTTGTCCCCTATTGGTCCATTTTAATTCAGTACCCTATATTACTCTAGCATGTCCAAAAGTCAGTCAATGGTTTCCTCTCCAGTCCAGCTGGTGAATCTGGGAATTTTGAGGCAATGTTACAACTGTCTCATGTACACGGACAACCCTCTCCTCCTCCAAACAGGTTCAAATATATGTGAGAGATGCAACCATATAGCCAAACTGGAGGCTGAGCTCTCTCATCTCAAAACTTGTGTAACCAGTCAGGAGGAGAAGGTAACCTCACACAACACAATTCCAGTATCACATAGTCCCACCACAACAGCGAACCAAACACATAAAAACACAAAAACATACTCGGAGGCTCTAAATAAAAATCTACCTAAGCAACAGAGACCTCCAAAGTAGACATCCAAGCAAACACTACCCCAAAACAAAAACACGTACAACACATAGCACACAAAGTCAGTGTACCAAGCAGTCACAGCCCTTAAGGCTGAATAACACACCTGATACTCTTGTAATAGGTGACTCTATTGTCAGACACACTGACGTCCCGCTCACCAGGCTGAATAAAGAGAAGGTCACATTGAGCTGCCTGTCGGGTGCTAGGATCCGCCACATAACGCAAGCACTCAGGTCACTCCAAAGCAAATATAAATATGACTCAGTCATTGTACATGCTGGCGTGAATGACCTGAGACGTACCTCCCTCGACTACATGAAAAGAGACATAGAGGAGCTCTCTGATCATGTAGCCCAGGCCGGTATGACCCTGACCTTGAGCAGCATCTTACCCTCACCTAGAATGATGCCACAGTATAAAGACAAAATGATCAATTTTAACAATTGGCTAAAATTTTGGTGTCATTCAAAGGGGATCCAGTGTCTGTCAGCCTGGGATGACATGCTCGACAAGCCACGTTGCTTCGCTAGGGTCGGCTTGCACCTGTCACCCCTGGGCTTTCGGATATTGGCAAAGGCTCTTGCCACCCCCATAGTGCCTTTTTTAGGCAAGGCTCAAAAGTCAAACCCACCTCCATAGACAGCACAAGGAACAAAAAACTAAGGGTAATACTGCTAAAAGCCAAAAGTCTTAACCTCAAGATAAATGCACTCAACATGAAGATCTCTCTGAACACCATTATATTGGGCAACTTCAACTACCCAAACATAGACTGGGAGCATTACTCAAGCCCCAGCACCTTAGCCCAAAGGTTCCTGGAATTTATAAACTCAAATGCTATGGAACAACTAGTTACCACTCCCACAAGAGGGGAAAACATACTAGACCTGATCATTACCAACATGGGGACTCTATGCTCCATACCAGAAGTATATCCCTCATTGGTAAGATCAGACCATAAATTAATTTCACTGGATATCCACATCCTGACCCCACCCCAGCCCAGAAAACCACAGTTGAAAACTTCTCAAAAGTGAACTTCACACTTCTCAAAACCAAAGTGGAATCCTTCAAGGCCCCAGGGCCAGTGGAAACTACGGCCCAAACTGCAGAATCCTATATAAACACATTCTACAGACATCTCCAGGAATGCATGGATCATGCTATCCCAAACAAAATCAAGACCCAATCATCCAAAGGCAGGCGTCCAGTCTGGTGGACCCCAGCCATAAATAAACTGTACAACAGAAGGAGGAAGCTACTACATGATAGAGCAAAATCCCTAAAAGGGAAGGCATCTCTGATCAGTACTAGCAAAAAAATTATGATCCCTCATAAAATCCTCCAAGGCCAGCTTCGAGAGAAAAATTGCACAGGACACTAAAGACAATCATAAGACTTTTTTCAGTTATGTTAGGAACCTGGGATGCAACTCCCAGACTTGTTCTGAGTTGATTCTAAATGACAAAAAATACACTGAACCCACAGACATCGCCAATATCCTGGCAGACAGGTTCAGTGCAAACTTCTCCACCCCCCCCCAAAAGAGCAAGTATCTATCCCAGCAGAGTGCAGCCTCCCAAATATCTCTGATGCTCAGGTGAAGGCCGCCCTCTCCAAAGCAAAAAACACTGCTTCCATGGGACCAGATGGCATCCCGGGTTGCATCCTACATGAACTCCAAGAAGAACTAATCCCTCACGTAAAACTGCTGTACAATCTCAGCCTCCTACAGGATATGTGCCCAAAGAATGGCATACAGCAACAGTGGACCCACTCCACAAAGGTGGCGCCTCTGCGGACCCTGGAAACTATCGCCCCATCAGCCTGACTAGCCTAGTCTGCAAGGCTATGGAGAGGATCATCATGGAACTCAGAAACAAAGACATTGGGGACCTACAGACACTAGATCCTACCCAATTTGGCTTCATCAAGGGCAGATCCTGCCTTTTGAACCTGGTCGACTTCTTCAAAACAGTCACCAAGGCCATAGATGAAGGGAAGGTAGTCCACACAGCCTATCTGGACCTTGCAAAGGCATTCGACACAATACCCCACTCAGGCATCATAGATAAGCTATCCAGCCTAAATATAAACCCCTATGTCACAAGATGGGTCACAAACTGGCTCAAAGACAGAACCCACAGAGTCAGAGTTGCTGGAGCCATGTCAGACTCGAAACCAGTCACAAGTGGCGTCCCACAAGGTTCTGTCCTGGGACCTCTCTTGTTCGGTATTTACTTTTCTGAGGTACAGGCCAATGTGGGAGGACTATGGCTCACCAAGTTCGCAGATGACTGCAAACTGGGTGCCATAATTGACTCTCCAGCTGACACAAACATCCTTCAAAAAGGTCTCGCAGAGTCAGATAACTGGTGCCAGAGCCATGGTCTAAAGCTAAATGCCAAAAAGTGTATAGTCATACCCTTTGGCAAAAACCATATGCCCACAAATTACCACATAGGTGGTAATCCATTAAGTACAGAGAATGTAATTAGGGATCTGGGGACCCAAGTTGATAGCAATCTCTCCTTTGACAACCACATTGCCAAAGTGGTCAGAAAGACCTTCTACATAGCCCACCTCATCATGAAAGGATTCACATCTAGATCAAGAGAGGTAATCATGCCCCTATATTCATCACTCATCAGGCCCATCATAGAATACAATGCCCCCTTTGGGATGTACCTTACACGACACCTGCAGCAATTAGAAAGACCCCAAAAGTACCTCACCAGGAGGAGCAAGGGACTCAAACAGATGCCATATGCTGCTCAGTTAAAAAAACTCCATCTCTTCTCAGTTGCATACCGCCTACTTCGAGGCGATCTATGCCTGACATATAAAGCTATGTCCAACCCAGAATTAATGGACATGCTCCACCTCAGTAAATCTAAATCCCTTAGAGCCACGCGCTCGAGGGACTTGAACCTCAGCACAGAAATAAATAGAACATGCTGGAGGGACAGATTCATAACCCAGAGGCTCCCTTCGCTCTGGAATAGAATTCCAATTCATGTTAGGCAGAGCACCTCACTGACTCTCTTCAAGAAGAATCCTGATGAGTGGATGGGGGATCGTAGGTTTGTCCCGGGGATTACTTCCATGTCACTATCAGACAGACGCACAGTAAACTAAACTTTAAAAAGGGCACAGTATACTCAAATCAAGGGGTGGCGTAAGCCAAACACAATCAGGCTAGGCTTATAAATGCCCCAGGGCAGATAGCCTAGTATGAACCATTGAACCTAAAAAAGGCAAAATTGACTATTACCAAAATATACAGCATAAATATATTAATAACCCTAAAATGTTCTGGGCTGCTATCAAATCCGTGTTACAACCAGGCAAAACAACTACCCCCACCCCCAATATATCTGCCAACCAAGAAAACATCCCCACACAGTTCAACAAATTCTTCACAGAGTCTGTCCAAACCCTTTATAACAATCAACCCAGCCCTAACTACTCCACATCAACACCCTTACCTTCTCCACCAATAGCTTCAACCAGTTCCCACAGCTTCAAAATAAATCCTGTGCCCACCAAGACCATAAAAAACTATTTCTAAAACTCAAACCTACCACTCCTGCCACTGACAAACTACCCACAGAATATCTGCAACTAGCTGCTGAAGCAATAGCCTACTCTCTCTCCATCCTAATTAACAAATCCATCTCTGAGAGTAGAGTAGCCCTGCTGTGGAAAATATCTTATATTATTCCACTGCACAAAGGTGGGAGCTCTCTTGAACTCAACAACTACCGCCCAATAGCCATGCTACCCCCTTATCAAAGATACTAGAGAGAGCAATCCACAAACAACTGATGAATTACCTCCTAGAAAACAAACTGCTATGCTCACAGTAGCATGGCTTCAGAACCTTTGACAGCACCACGGCTGCACTTACTGCATTCACCAATACCATTAACAATTTCCACAACAATGGACTACTAGTATCAGACACCTTCTTAGACTTATCCAAAGCTTTTGACATGGTTAACCATGCTAAGCTCCTCCAATCACTATCCATCCGCAGCCTTGGTGACCCTGCTATCTCCTGGTTCAAGAGCTACCTAGACTGCAGGCTGCAAAGTGTACTATGGAAAAAACAACTATCTCCACAACTACCTGTCCATCTAGGGGTTCCCGAGGGCTCCCTCCTGGGACCACTGCTCTTCATACTATTCATCAATCAACTCCCTACCAGCATCCCCAATGCCTCAATAGTACAATATGCTGATGACACCACCATAATTTGTGCAGCCAAAACAATTGTCCACCTCCTCTACCAAATACAAAAATGCTTTTCTCTAGCTGAATCATGATTCATTAATAAAAACCTCATTCTTAATCCTTCCAAAACAAAATCACTCGTTTTTAGCTCTCACAAAGCCACACCCTCTTCAGATAGTTTCTCAATCACCTCTAACAATAACACCACCATCTCCCCGACCAATCACACCAAACTACTGGGTATGGAAATTGACAATCACCTTAGATTCGATCTACACATTTCACTTACCATTAAAAAAGTGCACAAAAAAACTGGGCCTCCTCTATTGTAATAAACAATTTCTCTCTAACCACTCTAAAATAACAATCACCAGAACTCATCTTCTATCCACCTTACTCTACGCCTCCCCTGTCCTTACTAACTTCCGCAAAACAGACCTAACCAAACTAGATTGCTGTTATAACAAGATAGCCATATTTGCCACAGACTCCCCTTTCGAACTCATCACTGTGAATCTTTCAAAAAACTAAAGTGGCTAGAACTCCCACTATTACTTCAATTCAATCAACTATCTCTTGCACACAAAATACTAAACAACATAGAAAACACCCCAGTACTACAACACCTGCTTCAAAATTACACCACCACCAGAAGTTTAAGATCTAGCTCTCAAAACCTACTTATGACAACCAGATTTAACAATGAGGTAGGAAAATCCGTCTTCAGTCACTATATTTCTAAACTCTGGAATCCCCTTCCTCACCATATAACTAGTAACAACTCCTCAACCCAATTTAAGAAACTTCTCAAAGATCATTTCACAAACAACAGACTCTGTTGATGTCAAACCCCATGCTAGGGACACTAACCTCCCAGTATAGAATCCTACTAACCTGTAATGTGCACAAAATCAGTATTACTACTATTAAATGACTAGATAATTATCTTTACTTCTAACTACTATGGTTGGCTATGAAAATGTATCTAACGTACTTTCACAACTGTACTCCTGCATAAGCTACCACTATATACAGCTATATATGCACAACCTGACTCTCTCCTACAAAAAAAAAAATGTATGTAACCACCTCTCAATACCAGGACTGCATTGTCTGTTTATCTGTATTGCCTATACTCTCTGCATTATCTATATTACCTTCAAATGTTTAGACTAAAAATGTAAATCCCTTCAATACCAGGAATGTATTGCCTGTGTTATCTGTACTGTCTATACTCTCTGCATTATCTGTATTACCTGCAACTGTTGAAACCAAAAATGTCTCACTCAGAGTTTTTCTCCCCTGGCCTCTGCTGAAAATGGACATGTATCCAGTCGGACCCTCCCGGTTAACAAATGTAAAATAAATAAAAAAATATATACAAGAGTGCAAGTGAACTTATAGTACATAACATCAGTACCAAGGAAAAAAACACAAAGTATAGTCACCACCTGAAGGTTCTCGTAGCTGATTAACTAGAAAAACTGAAATAAAGCTGGAAAAACCACCACGGCTATAAATATCCAAAAGTCAGTTTATTGAAGTAAAATGGACAAGCGCTTTCACGTAACTAAATGTACGCTTCTTCAGATCCTTATCAAACTAAATAAAAACAAGCTTATATACTCACAGCATACAACCATAAAATCAATTAATCAATTAAAAAATTAACCCATAAAAGGGAAATATCTATATTATTTAGTTCTAATGGGGCGGGCATCCAGTACAGGTTTAAAATTAATGCTGCTAAGTCCTGGTCCTAAATGTGCTCTTAATCTAAAAATCCATTGTAATTCTATTCTTTCTAAATAATTATTATTGTCTCCTTCCCTTGAACTTTTCATAACTGGTTGTAATACCCTAAAATTAAAACTATGCCCCTCTTGCTCAATAATGTGTTTCGCTAAAGCATTTTGTACGGTCTTATTTTTAATATCATATCTATGCTGATATATTCTATCTCTTAGACGCTTCAAGGTTTTTCCAACATAAAAACTTTGACAATTATTGCAACAAGCAAGGTAAACAATATTTGTACTATCACATGTAGCATAAAACCTTGGTTGAAATAAAAAAATGAAAACAACGATGTTGGAAATTCTGTTCATCACATATCACATCACACATCTTACATTTCCCACATGGAAAAGTATCTTATTTTTTATGATATATTCCTAATATTTTATTTTTATTCTTGTCTTTCTCTCCACATAATAAACGTTTCAAATTTTTATTATTTTTATAGGAGAAACTGGGTTTATCACCTATCAATTTCATAGTTTCATCATCCATAGTTAAAATCTGCCAGTTTCTCCTTATAACATCTGTTACTATCTTATTATCTTTAGTAAAATTCATATTAAAGCTAAGGGGAAACCTCTTATGCTCTAACCTACCATTTCCATTACTAGTATGGGTCTCTTTCATTATTTCTTTATATTCTGTCTTCTCTTTAGCTTTTTTTATTTCCATTTCTTTATAACCTCTATCTAATAACAACCTCTCCAATTTGTCCATTTCCCCTTTTTTATCATGAGAAGTATTACATATTCTTTTCACCCGTTTCATCTGTCCTTCTGCTATATTACTAAAAACATGACTAGGATGCATACTACTACGTTCTAATATTCTATTTCTCCAGCATTCTTTATGATATAGTGTGGTATTAACATTCCCCCATGTATCCCTATATATTGTTATATCTAAATAATTAATGACTTCATAAAAGTAATTAACAGTGAATTTCAAAAGGGATGTCGTTGATTCCAAAAATGCTATAAATTCCTTTAAGGACTCTTCATCTCCATTCCAAAAAAGAAGAATATCGTCTACAAAACGTTTATAAATAATAATGTTAGTACTCTATGTCTTTCCAAAAATTGCTTTTCCCAGTGATATACTACTAAATTTGCATATGAGTTGGCACATGATGTGCCCATCGCAACCCCCCACCGTTGTAAATAGAGCTGCTGTTCATATACAAATATATTATTTGAAAGTACTATATCCAATAAGGTACATATTAATATAGTTTCATCATTACTAGCTACTCTGTTGGTACTAAGTATTTCCCTTATTGCTTCTATGCCATGATCATTGGGAATAACAGTAAACAAACTTTGAACATCCAGCGTAGCCATTAAATAATGTTTCCCATTCAATTCCACTGCCTTCTCTGTTAAAAATTCGAATAAATGTGCTGCATCTTTAAGTATACTAGGTATATTCCTCACTATTGGTCCCAACTTGTTTTCAATATATAGGGAAATGGGTTATGTTATCCACCCCCCTCCATCTACTATGGGTCTCATTGGCAGTTGTTGCAAAGATTTATGTATTTTGGGTAAGCCTTTAATACAAGGTGTTACAGGCTTATCTACCAGTAAAAAATTATATAACTGTTCATCCAACTGTCTACTCATAAGTAAGTCATACAAATTATCTCTCACATTTCTTAAAATCAAATCATAATCATGTTTCCATAGTGGTTTATAAACATTTTCATCACTTAACATACATAACATAGCATTTGTATAATCTTCCCTATTCATAAGAACAATTGCTCCGCCTTTGTCGGCGGGCCTAATACTTATTTCAGTATTATTTTGTAATACCTGGTACCTCTCCACAAAGGTGGTGCCTCAACGGATCCTGGAAACTATCGCCCCATTAGCCTGACTAGCTTGGTCTGCAAAGCTTTGGAAAGGATCATCATGGACCTCATAAATAAAGATATTGGGGAACTAGATACACTGGATCCTACCCAGTTTGGCTTTGTTAAGGGCAGATCCTGCCTCTTAAACATGGTCAATTTCTTTGAAACAGTCAACAAGGCCATTGACGAGGGGAAGGTGGTCCACACAGCCTACCTGGACCTCGAAAAAGCCTTTGATACAATACCCCACTTGGGCATTATAGATAAGCTCACCAGCTTAAATATAAACCCCTATGTCACTAGATGGGTTGCAAACTGGCTCAAGGACAGAACCCACATGGTTAGAATTGCTGGAGCTATGTCAGACTCCAAACCAGTTACAAGTGGCATCCCACAAGGCTCAGTCCTGGGACCTCTCTTGTTCGGTATATATTTCTCGGAGGTACAGGCCAACACGGAAGGACTGCGGTTGACCAAGTTCAGAGATGACTGCAAACTGGGCACCATAATTGACACTCCAGCCGACACAAGCATAGTCCAAAAGGGCCTCATAGAAACAGACAACTGGTGCCAGAGCCATGGCCTCAAGCTAAATGCCAAAAAGTGTATAGTCATCCCCTTTGGCAAAAACAAACTGCCCACAAATTACCACATAGGTGGTAATCCATTAAGTACAGAAGAAGTAATTAGGGACCTGGGAACCCAAGTTGATATCAATCTCTCATTTGACAACCACGTGGCCAAAGTGGTTAGAAAAACATTTTATATAGCCCACCTAATCATGAAGGGATTCACATCTAGGTCAGGGGAGGTCATCGTGCCTCTTTACTCATCCTTCATCAGGCCCATAATTGAGTACAATGCCCTTTTTGGGATGTACCTTACCAGACACCTGCAGCAACTGGAAAGACCCCAAAAGTACCTCACCAAGAGGATCAAAGGGCTCAAACAGATGCCATATGCTGCCCGGTTAAAGAAACTCCAGCTCTACTCAGTGGCATACCGCCTGCTCAGAGGCGATCTGTGCCTGACATATAAAGCCATGTCCAACCGGAATTAATGGACATGCTGCACCTCAGAAAATCCAAATCCCATCGAGCCACGCGCTCGAGAGACTTGAACCTCAGCACTAAAATAAATAGGACATGCTGGAGGGACAGATTCATAACCCAGAGGCTCCCTTCACTCTGGAATAAAATCCCAGTCCAGGTTAGGCAGAGTCTCTCATTGACTCTCTTCAAGAGGAATCTTGACGAGTGGATGGGAGATCGTAGGTTTACTCCGGGTATCACTTCTGTGTCACTGTTAGACAGAGGCACAGTATACTAACCTCAAAAAAGGGCATAGCAAAATTAATTTAAAATGGGTGGTGAAAGCCAAACACACTCTGGCTAGGCTTATAAATGCCCTAGGGCAGATAGCCTAGTATGAACCTATGAACCTATGAATGTCCTGCTATCACTCATCCAGGTCTTTGAGGTCAGTAGCCGAGAATGCCACAAAGGTCAGTGAGCAAGCTCTACCCTTGCTAAACCCAAACTGAGTAGGGTCAAGTGTGTTGAAGGTCACCTTTGTCCCTGTGAATATGGTCCATGTTGATTCCTGCAGTAACCATGCAGATAAGACTTCTTAGGCATATGGGTCAATAGTTGTAGTTCTACATGTTACCAGACTGATGTACATTGCATAGCACGCAACCTCTGACATTACATTTTGTAGTGTGCTTGATATGCATGTGGAAAAAGTACTGTGACCCCAGGGTTGTAGTGCTTGGATGTATTTTTAAATAAAAGACATACAGTTAGATAAGGCCCTCAGTTTACAGTGTTTTTATATGTATTTCCATGTCATACAAAGGAAGTGGACAGTAAACAGCAGAAACACAGCATAATGTATACATTTCCATAGGGCAAGGAGCAGTGGGCTTGGTCAAAAGTTAGCAAACTGTATATACATGTGAGATACACGTGTTTCCATATTGCTAAGCACTGAGCAAATGTGGGCCGCATTGCTAAAGTCTGACAATTAGTATTGAGCCTGTGGAATACACCTGCTATTTAACTGACTCTATAGCAGCAGGTGTTAATGCAGTGAAGATGGTACATGGTTGGAATACAGCTGTATCCAATACTTCAACAACTTTTGCTTTACAGTTGGTGTGTATTGGTATGTGATGCACACCACTGTGCAATAATGCAGAAAAGAAAACAAATGGGGAAGATAAAACAGTGGTGAAATGGAGATAATAAACTCTGACAGTTAACACTGAGTCACTGGAATACACCTGCTTCTTAACTGACCAGTGGCAGCATGAGGTAATGCAGTTAATGCAGTAATCCATTCCTTTTTGGGGCCAGATGGGATTTGGGACCAAATGGGACTGGACTTGAATACAACTGAATCTAACTTTTAAGTACTTTTGTTTTACCATTGCTGCACATTGGTGCACGATGCACACCATCTTGCAATAATGCATTAAAGAAAAGAAATAGGGAAGATAGGACAGTGGTGAAATGGGGAACAAGTAGGGGGAAGAGCAAATAGAAAGCAATACAGGAATGTGCAGGAGGGAGGGAGGAAAGAACCATAGCTATCCATTTCTTCAACATTAAAAATTGATAATATGTGCCCAGTATTAGTTGAATTTGGACTGTCACCTCCAGAAAGAGGGGTAACCACAGCACAGTCATGTTGTGTAGCCAAATGTGCTGAATCAAGTATGTCAAGAAGACGTGTGTGTGAAATGGAGAGCTATGTATGAGACTTTTTATTTATTGTGGGACAGGTGCCCATTTTTTTTTTTGGTGACAGAGAGATGAATGTTGGGGAAGGGACATAGGTATGTCTGGGTCTGGTAAGTTAGGTAGGTAAGGAAGGAATTACAGACAGACAAGACAAACAAGACAAGACACAGGAGCAGTGATGGATACAAGAGATCAGTGAACACCATGGATGAGATGAGGGTGGAGACATCCAAGACTCATGAATGTCAAGCTGGTTAACATTAAGAATGCCTCCCTCATCCTCGCCAGTCTTGCACCATGGGTCCTAACATTGCACTCCCTCTCCATGGCAGCTGTGGAAAAAATAGAACTGAACAGAATGCCATTATGAATACCCGTCTTGCCTATAGCCTATATTCCACTTTTTTTCAGCCTTACAAGTGCTCTCTGTAGTTGATGCTTACACATCTTTAGGATGCCCTCTGTCCTAAATTCCTTGATCCAAGCATCAAGGGTACCCCTCTTCCTCCTCTGGAGGTCATTGCAGTGCTGCCTACATTGTTAACCAATGCAGGGGATACTAGTGGCACTGGTCACAGCACAGGCCAAAGTATCCCAAGCCTCTGACTTATACTGGGACCCAGAATACTCACCCTGCAGCAACATACCACTGTGGTGTTTCACTAGGAGTCCAAAAAAAACTCTTGGACTCCTGGACATTCCATCTCTGAGCCCTAAATCTCACACCCTCTCCACGAATGCCTAACATGTCTTCCATGGATCAAAAGTATGGTTTCCCACCAATTCCATTTATTGCATTTACTAGGAGTGTGCATACTGTTTGAAATTGTTGCTCAATGTGCACCATCTCGCAAACATGGTGTGTGATGGTAAGCAGTGCTCAGCAGTGGCAAGCAATGCAATTTCAAGGTTATTTGATGTACAGGCACTTGTGTAAGTGTGTTAGTCAAATGTGAAGGCCATGCCAGTCCAGAGAGCAGAAATATACTTATAGGAACATAGTACACAGTATACCCACAGTCATGCACTTGATAATAAATGTGATAATACATAGATAAATAAATAAATAAATAAATAAATAACTGACACAATATTAGTGTCTCAGCCCTCATACATATAATTAATATCAGCTACACTATGTCAAGTGTTATAAGTAAGAGTGACTATAATGGGAAGTGAAACAACAGTGAAAGTGTTTGGAGCATACTGTATTTGAACCCAGGACCATCTGTATAGCAGTCCTGCACTAACACATGTTGCCACAAGGTTAACAAAACACTTGTCTGTGTTGCAGTTCATAGCTATAAACTGCAATGTCACAACAGTCACACACCATGTACTAGAACCCAGGACCATCGATACTTCAGCCCTACACTTACAGCTGATGCCACAGGATTAGTCATATGATGCTGTCTGTTTTTCTATTATTTCTTAAAGTCTTGCTGTTAACCGTCATGCAGCATCACTTACCGCATTTACATGATGCCCAGTGGTATTAACTGAATGCGTCTTGTTTCTATTTCTGGCTGTCTGGATCCTGTCTGCTCCTGGGCTCCAGTATGTGCAGTCCTGCACTTCACACATCTCAGGCAAATGCAGCCAAACCTAACATTCATTTTCCTCTGTTTCCCATGTTTGCACGGACAGGTGCAGCACATGAACATGGTTGTTGTGTCTATAGGCTTATCCCAGTTAGGGGTCGCCACAGCGGAACTCCGGTCCGCTAATGTTTGGTAGTGGATTTTTACGTGCTGAGTTACCAGCCCTGACGCACAACCTTCAACGAAGGCACGCCCATTCACGCATGCCTCCACACAGAGATGCTCTAGCTGAGAATCGAATGCAACAATGTCTTGCTGTGAGGTGACAACGCTACCGCAGCACATGAACATGGTAAAACGAAAAAAATAAAAGAAAGAGAGAGAGAAAAGGGTTTGATTTCAGACTCAGTACAATCTGGCCCCAGAAAAGAAAGTATTAATACATTAACACATGCTGCCACAAACTCAGTTAAGTAGCAGATATGTTTCATAGACTTAATAGTAACTCTCAGACTTTAACAATAGCAGGTGTATCTTGCATGCATATACACTTTGCTAATTGTTGCACAATGGAAAACTACATATTATTTAGTATTACTGATGTTTATTGTCCATTTCTTGTGTATGACATGATATTACATGTGGAAATATTAAAAAATGAAGGTCATACTTCACAGTATGTCACATATTTGCAATATAGCTGTGTGTTGCCCTCCCCAAGCACTGCAACCCTGGTGTTTCAGTACTTTTTCCACACATATATCACCTACACTACAGAAAGTAATATCAAATGTTGTGTCATATGCAATGCACATTAACCTGGTAAAATGCAGATCTACAACTATTGACTCATAAGCCTAACAAGCCTTATCTACAAGACTAGGGAAGGGATCAGCATGGACCTTATCCAGAGGGATATAGGTGACCTTCCACATGTTTGAGTCAACCCATGTTGTGTTTGTCAATGATAGATCTTGCGTATTAAACCTCATGGACTTCATTGATACTGACCCTGAAGACCTGAATGACAGATAACATGACATACCACCTATGTTCAGTTATCGAAGGCATTTGACAATATCCCATATTCATGTCTCATAGTGAAAATATCCCAATTGGGAATTAAGACATACAGTACTAGCTGAATAGACAACTGCTTCACCAACAGAACACACACTCTCAAAGCTGGGACTGCACCCCCACCACTAGGGCACTCAGCAGCAGAACACCACAAGGATCTGTGCTGGGCCATAAACCATGTGGAAACTACTTGCCTGAAGTGCAGTCAATGGTAAGTGGCCTGTGGTTTACCATGTTTGCAGATTACTGTTAATTGGACACATCATATAGATTCCCCCAATGATGGTAACATCTCTATGTGTCCATAGTGGTGACACACATTCTGCATTGTGCACATCATACATATGGACATCACATCCAAGACCAGGGAGGTCATAGCTCTGTTGTATTCCACCCTTATCAGACCACTAATTGAGTATAAGGCTCCCTTCTTTCTGTGCCTCACCAGACAATTGCAGCAATTGGAGAAAAAATACAGGTTTGTGACTGGGAGAATGCAATTCCTCCAAACATCACATACATAGAAAGTCTACAAGACCTGTCACTGTACTCAGTTTCCTGCAAGCTGCTGAGAGGTGACCTATGCCTGACCTACAAAGAAGTCTGAGATCCTACCCTAGTGGAAATGCTGGAACTCTGCAAATCAAATGGGAAAGGAATAACTTGGGCCAGGGTTCTCAACTTAGCCTGTGACATAAACAGAACATTCAGGGGAGACAGATATATCACCCAGTGACTCACACTTCTCTGCTACAGGCTCTCACTGCATATAAAGCAGTACTCCTCAATGACCCTGTTTAAGTGCAACCTTTACTACTTGTTGTGTGATTGTAAAGTTACCTCTGGGCTGGCACCAATGTCCCTCAGAGACAGCCCCATTTGTTGCCGCTCATAAACATGCTCTGCTAACAATGACCATCTAAATATGCTTAATAAGGGTACTTGTGTTTTTACAAAGCTAAGCTTCTTTTGCCTCATGTATACTGACAACCATGTACTCATAAAAATTACAAAAACAATATGTATGAGATGCAACTGTACAATGAATCTAGAATAAATGCTCTCTCTCTCTCTCTCTCTCGCTTTCTCTCTCTTTCAGGTAACAACAAACCAGATATCAAACAGGTTGTTAACACACATACTTCACCTCCTCAGCAGACCAAGTGCACAACACATAACCCCACATATGGAGAGGTAGGTCTTAGAAGCTTGCCAAAAGAGCAGACCTCACCAGTAAAACCCCTTCTGCATGCATTACTGTCCCAATGGAACCTATTACACATAAAAACAAATTAATCAGTTTGTCAGCCATTAAGCCTTTAAGGCAAAGCACCTGAAAACCAATGTCTTGGTCATAGATAAATCAATAGTGAGACACACAAATTTTTCCCTCACCAAGTTGTACTAGGAGAAAGTCATGGCTGCCCGCCAGATTCCAGGATCCACAAAGTCATGCACAAACTCAAATCTCTCAACAGCAAGCACAGTTACACCTCTGTCATACTCCATGTTGAAATTAATGACTTGAAACGTACCTCACTGAACTATATGAAGAGAGATATGACTGAGCTCTCAAATTATCTGTCCCAGACAGGTATGTCCATAGCCCTAAGCAGAATTCTACCTTCACCCAGGACGATACCTCAGTACAAACAAAATAATTATCAACTTCAACAATTGGCTTAGCTACTGATGTCAATAAAGACGGATCCAGTTATTGTCAGCCTGGGATGATATGGTTGACAAACCATGCTCCTTTGCCAGGGATGGTCTTCTTCTATCACCTCTTGCCTTTTAGTTACTGGTCAAGGTACTTGCCTCTTCCATAGTGCCTTTGTTAGGCAATGTCATAAGAACAAAATTCCTGATGTAACAATATCCTCAAAAGACAAACTCAGGGTTATGCTACTCTGAATGGAGACATGGTTTAGGGCTGCAGAGAGTCCTCCCACCATGAAAGGCTATAATGCCTTCCACACATTCAGGCTGCAAAATGAACGTGAAAGAGACAAAGGAGGAGGTGTAGCCGACTTCTTGAAAAACAAATACACCTAAACACTGGTTAAGCAGTACATCTCCCTAGAGTTACTCCAAGTCCAACTAAATGTAGGAAAGACCCACTCCCACATCATTATTAGCTATAGATCCACCAAGATGAACCATGAAAACCACACAGTGCCTTCCTGAACCTACTTGAGTCACTCATAGCCAAACACCCTAGGCATGGGTGACTTTAACTATCCTTCCATCGACAGGGATACATATATGAGCTCAAACATGTTTACCCTAAGGTTCCTGCACTTTGTAAACACAAATGCTCTGTAACAGTTAGTCCACACCCCTACAAGGGGATGGAATGTCATTGACCTAGTACTTACCAACATGGGAGATCGCTGCACCACCCCATGTGTGAGACCCTCCCTAGTAAGGTCTGATCATTAATCAGTCATGTTCAATGTAACAATCATACCTGACCCTCCCCTCAGGATCCAAAAGGTTGAAAAGTTTCTCCAAAGCAAACTATAGCCTCCTAAGCGATGGCATGCATAGTTTCAAACCTCTTACCACCACTGACAGTAAAGATTCCTGTACGGAGGTGTACACAAATGCCCTGTATAAACAGCTTTACAAGTGTATAGACTTAGCCGTACCAGAACGGATCAAAACTTGCTCACAAAAAAACAAGCCACCCTAGTGGACAGCTAGCATAAATAGATTATACAACATGATAAAGAAACTGATGTCCAGGATTTAGAGGGAGCAGTCTCAGCAGAAGAACACCCTGCATAGCCTGAACAAACAAATGAGACATCTTGTAAAGTTCCCTAAAGCTAATTACAAAACTAAATTTGCCTACATACTTAAGGATGTTCACAAGGCATTCTTTAGCTATCTCTGTAATCTGAAAGGGAAGGCCCAGCATCGAATTCATAGTGGATGGTACCAGTCATACTCAACCTGAGGACATTGCCAACCTGTTACCAGACAAGTTTGGCAAAAATTTCACTGTCTCCAGAAATCATGCCCCAAAGCATACCTGCCAGTAGTTCTCTATTTATTGCCTCCAAAGAACAGGTCATAACCACACTCACCAAGGCCAAAACCACAGCCTCTGTGGGACCAGATAGTATCACAGGCTGCTTACTAAACAGTGTAATGCAAGAGTTAGTGGAACCACTGAGTACTCTCTTCTTAGGTAGGTAGGTACTAGGCTATCGGCCCTGGGGCCTATACAATCCCAGCCAAAAAGGTACCCTGGCTTTTGCCACCCAAGAAAATTATTTTCCTGTGCCACTGTCAACCACAATCTAAGTACTGTCTTTGTCCCAGCAGCATAGAAAACAGCAACTGTAATCCCCTTGCACTGAACCGGGGAACTATAGACCCATAAGCCTGACCAGCCTTGTCTGTAAGGCCATGGAGAGAATAATCTTGGACCTTATCAACAAGGACATTGGTGACCTTCAAACTCTTGATCCGGCCCAGTTTGGCTTTGTTAAGGGCAGATCATGCCTGTTAAACCTAGTGAAATTCTTCAAGAGTGTCACCAAAGCCCTGGATGAAAGCAAATTAGTACATATTGCCTATCTTGACTTGGCCAAGGGCTTTGACACAATCCCCCACTCAAGCTTCCATGAAACACTCACCCAGCTGGGGATTAACCCATTCATCATTAGACAGGTAGCCAACTCACTCAGCAATAGAATGCATATAACCATACTTCAGGATTCCACCTCTACCAGCAGACCTGTTACCAGTGGTGTTCCACAAGGGTCTGTGCTGGGATTCCTATTGTTTGTAATCTACTTCTCAGAAATTCAGGAGATAACAGATTGCCTGTGGCTCAACAAGTTCACTGATGTCTGCAAACTGTGTGCAGTCATCAAATCCCCAAAAGATGTTAACAAAATGGGCTGACATACGTAAATTATAGTTGTCAAAGCCACAGACTTAAACTTAACCCCAAAAAACATGCACTGTTAGCCCTTTCAGCAAAAAAAGAGATGCCTCCAATTACACATTGCATTATTATTATTAATAATTCCCCCTAAGTTCCAACACAATGATGAGAGGTTTAGGAATGCAGGTTGATAGCAATGTCAGTTTTGATCATAATGTGTCCACAGTGGTAAGGAAGGCCCTTTACTTTGCACACCTCATATGTAAGGCCATAGCATCCAAGACTAAGGATGTTATCAGTCCACTATACTCATCCCTCATCAGACCAATAATAGAAAACAATGCTCCCTTTTGCATGTATCTCACCAGGCACCTGCAGCAGCTGGAGAAACCTAAGAGGTTTCTCACCAAGAAAATCCAGAGACTTCAACACATGACCTACATGAACAGTCTGAAGGCCCTGTCACTGTGCCTAGCCTACAGAGCACTCTTGAACCCTACTGTAATGGAAATGGTGCACTTCCACAAATCAAATGGGGCAAGACTCACTCTCTGTACGGACCCTAACCTAGCCTGAGACACCAATAGGATATGCTGGAGAGACAGATATGTCTCCCAGAGATTGCCACTGCTATGGAACAAACTCCCAATTCACATGAAACTGAGCTCATCAATAATCCTATTTAAGCATAACTTGAACAAATGGATGGGAAATTGAAACATTACCCCAGGGTTTCACTTATGCCACTCTTAGACAGGGGCAACCAGTGCTGATCATGGATTCACAAATATAGACTGCATATCTTGGTCTGTAAGGGAACAATGGTACAATTTCTCTAGGCTTGAAAAGGCCCTACTGCCATTAGCTTAGTAACCTCCTATGAACCTAGGGCCATTCTGGCAGTAGCCTCATATGAACCTATGAAGTTATGATCCTATGCAGACCCGCCAGCATCTTGTCTCACACATGTCCTGCTGATGTCATGTATTATAAATTCAGCTGCAGTCTTGCAAAAGTCAGACTTGTGCTGTGGTGCCTGTCCTAAGTACTGTGTTCTGTAATCTTTGTACTTAGATAGGTAGGGGGTTCTATTCTCACTGCAGTCAAGTGTGTGTGTATGTGTGTGTGTGTGTGTGTGTGTGTGTGTGTGTGTGTGTGTGTGTGTGTGTGTGTGTGTGTGTGCTGTGCTGCACTTACTTGACATTACAGAGAGCCTTGTACTGCAGCATGTGGGACACTATTATTACCATATTCTCAGTAGACATTGCTGATGTCATCAGCTATATCAGATGTTTAGATATGTGTAATCCCACCAGGGCATGGTCAGACACTGACCTGGAGGCCAGGCAAATCTCACCTCATCCTATGGAAGACAGATTACAGTGACATGGCGTTTAATCTAGCCACATACATCATAGCATGGTCTGTAGGCATTGTGTTATCTTGCTGAGAAAGCCTTGTGGTCTCTCCAGCTGCTGCATGAGTCTGTTGAGGTACATGCAAAAGAGAGTATTATACCAGAGTATTATACCCTTTTACTGTTCTGATGAGGTTTGACTACAGTGCTGTCATACAATCCTAAGATCTGAATATGATTATGTGACTTATGATTTGTATCATAAATTTGTCCTCAAAAATCATTAAAGAGAGAAGTTAGAAAGTAATGATACACATTGGAGTTTATGACTTCACAAACCTTACAAGAGCATTCACTATACAGTTGTGAAATTTTGAAATTTTTATCAACTGTCTAACTTTCCAAGGTCCATATAAGTCAAAGGTACAATTACCAGTTCAACACCACAAATGTAGATACACTAAGCACTAAGTTAGCTACACACCCTAAGCATCAGACATAGCTTTTGTATCCCTGAATCCAAAAGATAGAAAAAAGGGATATGGCACAGTATCATCACTTGCAGAGAATTTTGTATGGGGATCATTACAGAGAGAAGTTAGAAAGTAATGATGCACACTGCTGTTTCTGACTTCAGAACCCTGACAAGAGCTTTCACTATACAGCAGACATTCTATCACAGATACTGCTCATTCCATGAGAGACACCCCAAAAGTGTCATGCATCCAAGCCAATGAATCTGCAACATGGTGGAGACTGTCATGCATGTCAGACTGTGCCACATCCACAACCCAGAGCTTTTGTGTGGAGCACCTATGAGAACATGTCTGTGCCTCCATGATAGCCCTAAACATATGCTGAGTGGCACGGGAAGTGGCACCTGCATCAGGTGGAGGAGGGACAGCAGCCCCCCCCCCCCTGAGCACCCCTTCCAATCCTCCTGTGTGGCACCCTGCCCACACTTTGGCTATGGCCAGACTCAACAGGCACTGAAGTCACAGTAGCCAGACATCCCTGAACAATGTCCTTACTCTCCATCTGTCCAGTATCTGTGGGCTCAGTGAACTGGGTGGGAATAGGCCTACTGGCTGTGCCCAATGGTAATGCAGGGGATGGCTGTATATCAACCTCTGTGTCAGATTCAACCTCTGTACCCCATTATTGTGCCTCAGTTTGGCCACCATTATCATCAGAGTCTGCTGATAGACTGACATCAGGTGTTACAGAGCCCACACTCCCACCGTCATGAACATCTGTGCTAAAAGAAATACAGGAATACATTAATACCTGCAGTACTATAGTACATTATGTGCTAACAAACTAACAGTGTTGCCACTATTGTGGACAGTATAGCAATACACACAACTCACCTGAGATCAAAATCACACACTACAATATTTCTTTAAATTGCACAGCAGTATGACATAAAAATATTTGGCTTACCATCTGTAGAAGATATACTGTGGTGTACTCCAGATGGTCCTGGAAGAAGTTAAGCAAGAGGTAAGGGCAACATCATCAAAATTAACAATAACACAGGGGGTGATACATTTACCCCTTTATGTGTGCATTAAGTCTAATGTCAGCAAGAATGCTGCTGACAACTATAACTGTAGCAATCTTCAATCCCCTCAAAAAAGACATGTGACACAGAATTAATACATTCATTTCAATTGTTTTACTATACAACAGTACTCAACTGTTCAGATACCAAAGCTTACCTGGAAGCTTCTCCTGGGACATGCTTGCTGTCTCAGAAGGTGTTGCTCCCACATCCATTGCATGCTGTCCTGCACTCTCCTGAGAGCTGTCTGGATCTCTGATATTGGCCAGGAACTGTTCATTGGGGGTTAGTGGGTTTCCCTAGCAGGTCCTTCCCCGTAGTCATTTGGTCACAGCCCACTGCGGTTGCTCACTTGAGTACAGTATTGATCATGTCAGTGGCCCTGTGATGCACCTGTTTGTAGGTTCTGGCATGGCCACCCACAGCATTCACATTTTGGACAATTTGCTTCCACATTTGCATCTTGTGTGACATATCTCCCCATCCATTTTCCAGGAGAAAAGTGCCATGTTGCTGAAACCCATCCATGATTGTTTGATTTTCCATTAGTGAAGGGGGTTCTAAGTGGATTGACATGTCTGAGTCACCTACTTGTAGGTGTCCTAAAAGACAGAAGAAGTATAATACACATTAGTATCACATAAATACAAAATAACTGTTTACAGATAAGACAGAAAATGTAACCAGTCAGTATTACCAACGGGAGAAACATAAAACAGTCTAAAGATGTGAAACACTAACAACAGGCAGGATGCAAAACAAGGAGAGTAACAAGAGCAACATACCCTTGTTTGTGCCATAACTGCAACTAGCATTTGCTCTCCCCCAAAAGAATAGTCCATTCTTGTTTGTGCCATAACAGTAACTCATCCCCCCAACAAAAGAACAGGCAAATGACCCATTTTGCTAACAAAACATCTTTGAAATGCTAAAAGTGCTATCAAATGTCCTATCCCTCAAACATTTGTACATATTTATCAAACCTTAACTTTTCAGAGTTCTGCATTGTCTTAATCTTTGCCTTAATTATTTTATATATTTGCTGAATTAATTATTTTATATATTTTCTAGCCTTGTTTTTTTGTTCCTGGTCTCTTCTGAAACTGGCCCCCCCTATTTTTGTGGTGGTGTTAAAGTTTATAAAACTGGTCTAACAGCTTTTTTATCTGATTGCTTCAAGGCTTGCTGATTTAAACTAGCCCCTGTTTGCAAATTCCTGCATATACTGCTAGAAACTCCCTATGTTCTGACTTGAGTGCTCTCAAACAATCTGGAAATATAATCGGTGATAAGTATAATTCTTGGCACTTTAACTTTTCAGAGTTCTGCATTGTCTTAATATTTGCCTGAATTATTTTATATATTTGCTGACTGAATTATATTATATATTTGCTGGCATTGTGTTTTTGTTCCTGATCTCTTCTGAAACTGGTCCCCCCCCCTTTATCTGTGTTGATGTAACTGGTTTAACAGCTTTTTGTTATCTGATTGCTTCAAGGCTTGCTGATTTAAAATAGCCCCTGTTTGTAAATTCCTGCATACACTGTTAGAAACTCCTTGTGTTCTGACTTGAGTGCTCTCAAACAATCTGGAAATATAATCAGTGATAAGTATAATTCTTAACACTTTGGTGAGGATTCACGAAGCCTACGTGTAAGAGTTATAACTCTTACACGGAGGCTGCAGTTAAACTGAGTGATGTCAGCATGCTCTGCATATTCATGAGAGCATGCTGAATCACACCTAAGTCTAACACGGTCCATGTAAGACAGTAGGGGGCGTGTCCGTAGGCCGAGCCCTGCAAGCGGACACACCCCCAGAAGAGTAAAAGTGCCCAAAGTAAACACCCATGACAGAGTCCACAGAAATGTGAATAAACACAACACAACACATGCCCCCACAGACTATGAACAGAAAATATATAAATGAACATTTGTTATATTTTTTTAAATTGTAAAGATGTTTAACCGTGAGTGCGCTCGTTTGTGCGGGCATGCCCATAGCGCAGCTACAGTTAGCAGTCAGTGGGAAAGCATATAAGAACTAAATATGCAAAGTAAGCCAAAAAGCAATAGCGTAGCGGTAGAGACGTCAGCTAAAGAGCAGGCATTCATGGTTCGAGCCCCCACAACACCAACTTTTATTTTTAGCAAAATAAGCACGAAACAACTCCCTGACAAACATGTACACATATAAAATCACATTTTATGTAAAATGTAATGAACTAGTCCATTTATTTTAAAGAAATGTGAGGTAACAAAACAATAATAAAATGCCAGATGTGCCTATAGCTGAGCTACAGTTTAACAAGGTGAGTGCATCTGCCCGTAGGTGAGCAGTGATTTGACAGGTGCAAAATGAGTTCCCGTAGGTGAGCAGTGGTTTCACACACTGAAACTGTCTGCCCCTAGCTGAGCTGAGTGTACTATGTGTGCTGACAGCCAAATGAGGCGTAAGCCAGCGCACCCCATTTGCTTGGAGCTGCGCACCGTGCCAACAAGCTAACTGACGGGCAATGTTTAGCAAGCTGTAACAAAACTGCCTTTACACAGACACACCCCCTAGCCTGTCTAGACAGTCATAAAATATAAAAAGCAGTGGCCAGGTTTGAACCCAGGATACCATGCACCATAGTCAAGGTACTGAACCACTAAGCTACAACAGCTGTACTCAGAAATGCAGTAATAGCAAATATATAGGAATGAATAGAAAGTGGAGCATGACAAAGCAGGTTTTGTGAAGTGAATACAATTCCAAATTGGCCAATCACAGATAAGTGCGGGAAAAACAGCATATATAAGCCCCATAGGCGGGAATACACAGCATAAACGATTGTAGAACTGACTTGCAGCCAGAATGTCAGGTGTAGGTGAGGGTAGTTGCTTCTGAGTACAGAGGTGGGGCATTGAGGAGTCCAGATACATGGTCTGGCTCCTAGTCCACAATCATGAGGCCCAACTCATGCAGGGCCAGGTCCTGTGGGGAGCTTATAGGGCTGAGGCGTGGGACCAGTTGGCTCATGATCTTACCAGTGCCACAGGGATTCCAAGGACTGGTGAGCAGGTCCGTCACCACCATGCGGACCTGAAGAGACGCAAGCAGGACCAATTGAACCTTTGGATCCAGGAGGCCCGGCAAATGCCCAATGCCCCACTACTGAGTAAGTTACATTTAATTATGTATGTAAGAAATTAAATTAGCTGATATTATGGAGATGTGTATTCCAATATTACTTCATTTATATTACAGCTGCAGGTATCCGTTCTGCGAACTGCAGAGCCTATGGCGATAGGCTGGTGCGGTTGCGCCACCAGGCAGGTCAGTAATACACTCCCAGTAACTGTAAAGAAATATAAAAGTATGACAGTTAGCAAAAGAGTGCAGTGTAGTCACTAAGTAATAAAATGTGCAAGTAACAGTGTAAAAGTGTTTGCAAGTATTGCTTGATTACAAAAGTGTGTTGCAGTCTGAAATCCAAACAGAAAAATGAAAATGTCTGAAATAAAGTCTGAAATAAAGATGTCCCACCTATAATATCATAGTGCACAACCTGCAGCAGGCTGAAAAGTACAGCTGCAGAAGATGAGCAACTCACATGTGTGAAATATATCCCTGTTGAAATACTGAAACATGACAGAAGTGAGACTGCTGGAAAGGATTGTAATGGCTACAGGTAAAACATTTCAATAAAGCCTAGAAGTAAGTACCATCCTGACTAGTAAAATGAAAACAAGTGAGAGAGTGTGAGAAAGAGTTATGAATCCACCAATAAAGTAGTAATAACCCCTGAATAAAGTATACTGCAGTCAGTACAGAATGAAAAGAATGTGACAAGTAGAACCAAACTGCGAAATGTGTCCAAAGTGTTGTTGCAGCTGGAATGTGTATCCCAAAAATCTGGATATGTTGCTCTCAGTCTGAAATATGCAGATAGTATGATTGTCTGAAATATCAAACATCCACAGTTGTTTATAGCTATATAAAGCAAATGTAGCAGGATGATGTAGCTGAACAAAACCAGATATGAACGTGTATGAATAACAATAAAATGTATATTGATGTAGCAGTAACAGTCCCATCACCAAACTGAAGTAGTTATCATATAGGAAACTGTAGTTAGAACAGTAGTGTGTGTATATATCTGTAGCTATTAGAAATGTACAGCATATGTATTGGTATTCGAAGGTGTTAATAATATTTTCTTCACCCCACCCTATAACCACATATAATCCATTCCACGTGAAAATGGTATGTGCAATCACAATTAACACCCCTGGACATTTGTCCTGATGGGTCATAAATATTTGCATGTCCATTGATGCATCTGCCCTGTTCATACATCCAAACCTGATGGCCTGTTGCCATCAATCAACCCTACATGTTGTTGGACTGTGTATTGCTGTTCAAATTATGCATGTGTTATGCTTGCTGTTCAATGGTGTGAATATCTGGGTGTTTGGTTAATGGGAATACTAATGCATGCTGTTACAACTAATTGCGAATGGTATTGTATGTTACTAACCCAAACTGTCATGACATAATGCAAAACATAGGACGACAGGGAAGGCGGGTTCCAGCAGACCCACCTCTCCCACCTCAGCTGGCGAGTGCACCTGGCACTAGTGCCCAGTCTGGAGCCTCCTCCAGTGGCCCTGTGCCACCTGCAGGTGGAAATGCTGCAGGGGATGGGGCTCGTCCCCCCTCTGCAAGTGTGGCCGAAGGAGTACCACCACTCACCCTCCGTAGCGTCCGAACTGTGGTGCTTAGGGAGATCCGGGACTCTGCTCTTGGGCCCCTATGCCAGCTTGAGGCACAGGTGGCACAATGTACGGGCATGTCTGTTGCCCAGCCTACACAGTCCCCAGCACAGCCCTGTCCTGGGCAGTGAAGGAACAGTGGCAACTGCCCATGGGTGGGGATATCAGTTCCACTGTTGCCATCTGTGGGCTCATGGGCTCTGGATATCCAAACATCCGTCCCCGTCAATTGTGTAACCCCCACATGTCATACACGCCCCTGTATGCATCTTGTTTGTCTTGTCTGTTGACCTACCCAACCTACCTCCCCAGCTATACCGACTTCCTTCACCTGACATACCACTCTCACCTGAAAAAAAAAAAGGGGACTCTGTACCCACAAAAAAATTACGCCCCATACATAGCTGCCCATTCCGCACATATGTCTACCAGACATGGAAACTATCAATTACAATTGGCTGTACAACAAGTATTATTGTTGTCCCTACACCTCTCTCAGGGGTGGAAGGTATCAAATGTCACACCAAATTACAAACATATGCACAGCTGTTGCTGATGAAGAAATGGGCAGCTATGGGCCTTACCTACATCCCTCCTGCAAAACCCAAGCTTGTTTCCCTACTGTATTACCCTCTATGTGACCCCTTTTTCACCACTTTCCTGTCTCCCCATTTTAATTTCTTTCAAAGAATATAGCGCGGTGTCTTCAAGAGTAAGCACTGTTAAGCGGATTTAGTGGGGCGGGTGTGTGTCTTGGTGTGGTGATGTGGTGTCTTGTCTTGCGCGCGCGCCAGTGCGTGAGCTCCACGCAAACCAGCGCTAACCCAGTTACAACTGCTTAAAAGTGCCTTAATCATTCTGATTGACAGGTCCTGTAGTCAGTTCAAAAGCAAAATAAAATCCCACTGTCAGTCCCAAACCCAGGTCCTTGGAAACAGTAGTCTGCATGACTTACCACTAAGCCATGACTGTTATACAAGAACATTGTGCTAAAATAAATATATCATGTAATAGTAGGAATGAATGTAAAGGGAATATAGGATGTGTAGTACACAAAGCATGTCATTTAGAATTATTGTCAAAACTAGTGGATTTCCATAATAGTAGTGTGTGAACAGAAACAGCCATGCTAGTTGGTAGCTAGTAGGTAATAATGTCACTGTAGCACCTTGCAAGCCACACACATACTCACAGCAGGATAATCACTGCACATACCTCACAACCTCTTACACGAACACATCCAGACCAAGTAATAAAATATGTGGAGCAAAGTCCCATACCAGGGACACATTACAAATAATGTTACAACAAACGCAGACAGTTCAGAGAGTAACAGGGTCTGCATTTTGTGGGATGTTTGGAAGGGTATGAAGTATGAAACTTGAATGTTTGTCACTATATTCTGACTTGAGCCCAGAGTGATTTGCCAGAAAAAGCTGTGCATGAGATATTGACCAAAATATGAGGCAGAAATGTGGACAACCTGCAAATATATGTACACATGACAGGTCTGACACCACCATATTTGAATAGTTAAGAGCCTAGACATAGCAACAGTGAATGACTTACAGGGATGCCCCACAGACTCCATGTGAAATGTACAAACAGTAGGCAGAAAGGTGTAACAACACATGCAATGGTAACTATGGAGTCCTGAAAGTATTCACCACTTGCATGGCAGAATAAGTGTAGTAATACATATGCTCATGCTAACCCACAGTCACAACTGCAGCATACCAGACAATTTAATGGGTGTACCCCACTGATATGTACCATTCCATGAGGCAGATAACAGATGAACCTGAGAGTCTCTGGGGCCTGCTCAGCAGCATACTCAAATACCCTAATAGATGTCAAGGCCCACACCATGGCCAGACCACACTGCATTCTGTAACACCCTAGCAGATATAGCAAGCATTCCAAGGTGTGAATGTACATGGAAAATAGGAAAGCTACAGCAGAACACTACAGTCAGGACACCTAGCAGGCATACAAGTAGTGACTGTAAAGGGCAAATATTGAAGCCTTGCAACAAAGTGCAAGCAAAAGTGAAAGGAAAGCACACACACACACACATTAACAGTAGTAGTAGTTGTAGGTGTCAGTGTACATGCACAGTTAGTACAGGAAACTGGAGAAATGAATGGAGGAATGTTAATCTACAACACAGCTGGAAATATGAGAGAGATACCAACCTGTACACTCACAGAACATTGTCCACAGCATACCAGCATGGTCCCTGCCCTTAAAATCTGAAAGGGCTATGCCTATCTCACATACCTTTTTATAGCACTGTTCTGTAATCACAGTGAGAACTGCAATCAGTACACAACTGGCTGCATGCAATTAGCAAATGCTGGCTAACAATTGGTACAGAGGCCATTACGTGGACATATGCAGATACCTACAAAAGTATGCTGTACTCCCAGTCCACACATGCAATACTTTCATTGCACCCTGAGGAGGACATGAGAGACAGACAGACAGAGAGAGAGAGAGAGAGAGAGAGACAGAGAAAATTGAAATTAAGAAGACACAAACAAAACTGTTCAGCAACAGCCACCTGAAATCTGACAACTGGGAAGTGGAGCAGCAGGACAGAAAACCAGACGGCAACACACGCAGCTGTGATAAACACAGGTAATGTAAAGTAATACTATAAAGGTCTACATACTGTGAACCCTCCATATGTGTCATTGGTCTGTATCCATATGTATATGAAGATGTGTAAAGGGCAGGGGACATACAGCAACTATCAGTGAAGGCTGTACATACATTTGTATGTGAGAGCATTTATGTGCACATATCAATGTAGGTTGACTGTAGGTTGTAGTGCAATGTACAAAGTAGGTTTCACAGTTATGTATGACATGGGTGTAACAGATGTGTAGCATGACTGTGTATTACCCTAGCAAAAAGGGATAAGGTATGCCCCAAACATAGATTGGGGAATAATTACCATTCATAATACAATAGGGAATACTCCCAAGATAAATTGGGTTACATGGACAAAGTAATGAAGATGCAACATAAATGTAAATAAATAAATATGATATATGATGAATAAAACTTGGGAAATACTCACAATAGCAATGATAGAATTTGTCATGTACATACTGCAATAGAGAATAGTTATTTTTTAAAAAAACATACATAGTACAGATGTGTAATAGATCAGAAATACATATTTATAGATTTGATATAATAATGTAATATATAATGGTGATGAATTAAGGATGTTATTGCACATCAGATGAGTCCCCACTGCTGTCATGTAAAACATCCTGTGCAGGCTAGTGACAAGAAATTAAGTAATAATTAATTAGTACCCCAAAAATTTTAACACAGATATGTATGTGACTAATTTCAGGGGAAAGGCAAATGTGATCCAGTATATTCAGTGAGCACAGTTCACTGGATTAAACATGTGCATGGTGAAAGGGGCATGGGTGACACCAGTGTCATGAACGTCCATACCCATTGTTGCAAATACCTATGTACATACAATTGTGATGGTACTGCATGTACAAGGGGTTTTAACAGGTAAAAATAATGAAGTATGGCCCATGATTATCACATATTCCCTGAAAATCCTGTTATGTTAAACCCATGAATGTTGTAATAAAATAGTAAATAACCTTAAACCTAATGATCCCTGGTGGTCACATGCATTTCAATATGGAAAGCACATGTGAAGTAGCACCACGTGAATATGTAAACAATCATGCATGACTGACTCCAAGAGTACAGCACATTTCCCCTTGAATTCAGGTCATATAATTGCACATCATGATTAGTGTCTGTAACAACATAGTAATAAATCAAAATTTAAATGTGGTTGTATCTGCCAGGGCCCAGTGGGCAAAGGGATAGCATGTAGTAAAGTTAAATTTGCACCCCTGAATGTATTCTAAGTCTTTGTGGGGACTGCTTGGAGTGACATGTACATACCACGCTAAATGTAATGGTAGCCAATGGTAGCTTGTGATGTAGTGACATCACAGGTACCATACCCACACAAAATGTGGAGAGAAGTGCTCTACCTGGAATCAGAATTGACAGTGGGTTTGTAGTAGTAATTTTGAGGTATTTGGAGTTCTGGTGAACCACTGAACTGTGCCCATGTACATGTACAATCCTAGCAGAAGTTGTGTTACATATGCATGAGATATGTTGTTTAAACCTCAGAAGCTTGTTATGTAGTGCCAATCTTGATCATCAATTCCCTGATGTGTGTATTCTTCTTCTGTCGGGACATGCCTCACCATGGAATCATGTCGGGGCAGTAGCGGGATCGAATACAATTGAGTGGGGGAATGCAATGATTCCTTTTGAATGTTGTATATCTTGTTCAGTGAAATTTGGGTGCTACTGTGGGCATAGAGTGGTCCGTCGGGTTGTACATGACTGATAAAGGCCATTCAGGGTTACAGGTCCATTTCATTTTTGGCAGGATGTTAATCATGAAATAGCCCTTATGGTGGGGGACATGATACCCCAGGCAATAGTTGCTACGTGTTTGAGTGGCTACATTTTATACAACCAGGCTGGGGGGGTCTACCATGAAATGGCCTGGTTTGAGTGTCTTGATTCATAAGTTGCAGCATTGCATTGAATGTTATGAACCCTTTGTGACACCTTTTGACAAGACAGTGAGCGGGAAGGTACATACTGTCATGTGTAAGTTTGCATCTGTGTTATTCATTGGTTTTTGCTTTGTGAGGTGATGTATCCTGGCCATTAGGTAGGGGTCACCAAGTAGTTGAGATGTAGCAAAGTCTTTGTCCCCCAATAGGGGGTTGACCGAAAGGCGACTGTGTTGTAGTAGGGCCTCGTATAATACCGGGTATGGACATTGCTGCGCTCACTGTAGTGCTTATCAGTGTTCCTCCGATAACAGCAATCAGTATCCACGTGAGTGTGTATATAACAGTACTGGGGATAGCTGTGTAGTAGTGTCCAAATTCGCTACATATAGTGCTTATATCAGGTGTGCTCGGTACATGGGTGGGAATATCCAACTGAGTTATGTCCCTGCCTGGTGATTATGCATGGAGGTGCCTTGAGCTGTCCAGTATAGGCAGTGTGCTGCATGTGGCACCGGGCCTGTGAAGGCATGTGTCACGCTGTACATATGCAGTAAATGGCATTCCCCATGAATGTGTCCATGGTCGTCGGTTACAGAAAGCAGTTCCCATGTGGTGGTGGCACCTGCATAGTGATGGATATTTTTGACTGTATGTGTCACATCATGGGGTGTTTGTGGTGGGGACCAACGAAACATGTGCATGTGATTTGCCATGACTGTGATGTGGATTTTGTGACACGGGTGTGTGCGTGTGCATGTGTGCATGTGTGCACCTGTGCATGCATGTGTGCATGTGTGCATGTGTGCACCTGTGCATGTGTGCATGTGTGCATGTGCATGCATGTGCACATGTGTGCATGTGTGCATGTGTGCATGTGTGCACCTGTGCACCTGTGCATGTGTGCACCTGTGCATGTGTGCATGTGCGCATGTGTGCATGTGCGCATGTGTGCATATGCGCATGTGTGCATGTGTGCACCTGTGCATGTGTGCATGTGCGTGCACGTGCACGTGTGCATGTGTGCATGTACGCATGTGTGCATGTGTGCACCTGTGCACCTGTGCATGTGCACATGTGTGCATGTGTGCATGTGTGCATGTGTGCATGTGTGCATGTACATGCACGTGCACATGTGTGCATGTGTACATGTGCGCATGTGTGCATGTGTGCACCTGTGCACCTGTGCATGTGTGCATGTGTGTGCATGTGTGCATGTGTGCACCTGTGCATGTGTGCATGTGTGCATGTGTGCATGTGCGCATGTGTGCATGTGTGCATTTGCGCATGTGCATGTGCATGTGTGCACCTGTGCAGCATGTGCATGTGTGCATGTGCACCTGTGCACCTGTGCATGTGTGCACCTGTGCATGTGTGCATGTGTTCATGTGTGCACATGTGCATGTGTGCATGTGTGTACGTGCGTGCATGTGCATGTGTGCATGTCTGGACCTGTGCATGTGTGGATGTGTGCATCACTGGTAATGTGTAGACATTGTAAACTGTGTTTCCTGTTTCCCTCCCACAGGTTCTGGTGCTGCTCTGGTGTCATGCAGCAGGGAACCTGAATCAGGTGCCATGGGTACTGAAAATGATGACATCTATGTAATGGCACAGCAAGGTATGCCAGGGTCCATCATTGGTCAGCCGATTGACAGTACACAGCTGTCAACCCCATCAATGTGCACAGTTATCCAGCCAGTACACCCTTTGTCACCAATGTCCCTAGGTGATGGACAGCATACAGTGGGCATTGACCAGGGTAATGTGGTATCTGTGGCACATGCCTCCCCACACAGCAGCCATGGGCATGGCCCAGAGATGGTACCACACAGACAGATGTCCAGGGGTTCTCGTGGGAGCATCCGTGGGCGTACTGCCCCTGTCAGACGTGCCCACAGAGGACTTACAAACTCAGCTATGTTTCAGGCTGTCATGCAGGCACAGTCACATATGGAACGGTACACCAGACAGGGTCTGTGGGAGCTGACAGCATGTCGCACAGCCATGACTGACAGTATGCGTGACATTGCGGCTGCCATCCGTAATTTCACTGATGTCATAGACAGACATTGTGGGGACATATTAGACCGGTTCCACAACTACATGTCCATGAGCCAGGGTGATGGTGGATGGTTGAGGCATCGACGTGGGCCTATGCCAGCAACAGCAGCAGCTGGCAGTCGTTGTGGATGACAACAGGGCCGCGGCCACCACCATAGTGCCAGCAGCAGCCCCAGCAATGCTGGGTCTCTGCTGTCATACGACCGCCCCAGGAGACCACGTGCACATGGCTCTGGCCAGGCCTGACAGGGATCTGTGTCCAGTCAACGAACACCTGCTTCTGATGACAGTACCCAGTCTGGGTTGGTACCAGATACGGTCCGTAGCACCCCTGCAAGGAACAGGTACCGTGTCCGTGGCCAGAGACACTGATCTGTATGACCTGGCAGGTACAGTCTGTGGCTGTCCACAAACACCAGTATATGGCAGCCATGAGGTGGAACTGTATGCATCCATACACACATGCAAATTGACAACACCTAGGGCTACCATATACACGCACACACTGCATCAACATTGCCCCACCTTGTACTGCTGTCCCTCACCAACACACATACACATGCATGTCAATCGGTGGTATCGGTGGCTGACTCAGGCATACCAAGTTCACGCCCTGTGCATATGATGAAACTGTGCCACCTCCTGCAATCTGTAACATCAGTGCAGGTACAGGTTAACATGTTGCTGATGCACAGGGTGACTACATAGACATGTAGTAATAGTATCATGTTGTTAACAGTAATGTGTGCTGAAATAATTGTGGGTATATCACAGCATGCCTGATGCAGTAAGGGTGTGATTGTCATGTACTGTTGTCTACACCCATGGTAAGTACCATAGTGTATCATCTGCACATGTTGGCATACTAGTGGTAAGGATGTCAACAGAAGGCTACATACATAGGTAGCACAGGGGATAAGGTAATGAATGTATTAATACGCATTGATGGACATGTAAACTGCAAGTGGCATGTTGCCCACACTGGACTCTGCAATGCGGATGTCTGAGGATGTTGATATGTGTGTAGTACTACACGACTGGTACAGGACACACAGGAGCAGCCTAGCACTGCAAGCTCACATCTCATACCATGCTAGACAGCCCCAACACACAAAACTAACTGTCACAGGAGGGAGAGTCCCCATACATGTCAGGGATACTGTGGTGGCAGGCCAGGTTGCATACATCCTACTAAGTATGGAACCACTGAGTGAAGGCTCAGTGTCTGTTATTTGACATGTATATTACTGTAGGTATGAGCACATGGGTTTCCATCCAGTTATTGTACATCCTGACAGTACATGGTCTGTACACTTGTGTGCGCAGAGACTGGACCCTAGCCATCTGACCTGTGTATTTCCATGTACATGTGTATAGTGCCTGCATATTTGCAGTGTTACCTACTGGAAGTGGTACAGCTTGTTTGTTGTACAATGGACTACATGCAGCCCTGCTTACTGTAGCTGTGTTTGCATGCATGTTTGCTTGCAATTACCCTGGAATACTGATCCCACCTGCAATGCATAGTTACAGAGCTTCTGTGGACTCCTAGTGACATCTGCATAGCTTACGATATGTATGTCCATGTCTCACTTGACAGAATGTCACTGTTTGTCCTGTTCACATGTACATTGCCTGTGACACATTGTATATGACTTACCTGGCATTTGTCCACGTGAGCAGTCATATATGCTACTGCTAACTAATCACAGGCACTACACCCTCACATATTCATCTTCTGTTGAACCACCTGCTTCACTAGGGACGGCTTGCACCTGTCACCCCTGGGCTTTCAGATATTGGCAAAGGCTCTTGCTACCCCCATAGTGCCTATGTTAGGCAAGGCTCAAATGAAAACCTACCTTCATAGGTATCACAAGGGATAAGAAACTAAGAGTAATGCTACCCAATGCCAGAAGTCTAAACCTCAAGATGCATGCACCCGAAACTCTCCTTGGCATGGAGAACATCGATATCTGTGCAGTAACAGATGCCTGGTTCAGGGCTACTGAGAACACCCCAGCACTACCAGGTTATACCTCATACCATGCTTTTCAGCTCCAAAACTTGGAACGAACAACAAATGGAGGGGGAGTATTGATATTCATCAAAGATACCCACACCTCAGGTTGGTGGCAAAGCACGAAGCATCAGAGACTATCCATGTGCAACTAACAATGGGTGAAACTGCCTTCCAGGTTGTAGCCTGCTACAGACCATCCTCCCAAACCCAAGAACTGCACTCGGCCGTCCTGTGAACAGTGGACATATGAAGGTCTTTCCAAACACCATTATATTAGGCGTCAACTACCCAAACATAGACTGGGAGCATGACTCTAGCTCCAACACCCTAGGCCAAAGATTCCTAGAATATATGAGCTCAAATGCTATGGAACAGCTTGTTACCACTCCCACAAGAAGCGCAAACATACTGGACCTGATCATCACCAACATGGGGACTCTATGCTCCAGACCAGAAATGTATCCCTCACTGGTAAGATCAGACCATAAACTAATCTCACTGGATACTCACATCCCGACCCCACCCCCTGCCCAGAACACCACAGTGAACAACTTCTCTAAAGCAAATTCACACTCCTCAAAACTGAGGTGGAAACCTTCAAAGCCCCCGTGCCTGTGGAAAGTACAGACCAGACCGCAGATTCCTCTATCGCGCATTCTATGGACACCTTCAGGAATGCATGGATATCATGATCCCAAATAAAACCAAGACCCAATCCTCCAAAGGCAGACGTCCTGTCTGGTGGACCCCAGCCATTAACAAACTACACAATAGAAGGAGGAAGCTACTAAATGATACAGTAGAATCCCAAAAAGGGAAGGCATCACTGATCAGTATTAGCAAATAACTACAGGCACTCATAAGATTGTCTAAGGCCAGCTTTGAGAGAAATTGCACAGGACACTAAGGATAATCACAAGGCTTTCTTTAGTTATGTTAGGAACCTGGGTGGTAATTCCCAGATATGCTCAGAAGTAGTCCAAAATGTCAATAGAAACACCAAACCCACAGACATTGCCAACATTCTAGCTGACAGGTTCAGTGCAAACATCTCCCCCCCTCCACACCAAAGGTGCAAATATGTATCCAAGCAGAGTGCTGCTCCCCTGACATCTCAGATGCTCAGGTAAGAGCTGCCCTCTCCAAAGCAATACACACTGCATCAATGGGACCAGACAGTGTCCCGGGCTGTGTCCTACATGAACTCCAAGACATGCTACAACCAAACATAAAACTACTGTTCAATCCCAGCCTTACTACAGGTTATGTGTCCAAAGAGTGGCGTACAGCAACAGTGGTCCTTCTACAGAAAGGTGGTGCCTCAACGGATCCTGGACACTATCACCCCATAAGCCACACTAGCTTGGTCTGCAGAGCTATGGAAAGGATCATCATGGACCACATAAATACAGATATTGGGGACCTACAGACACTGGTTCATACCCAGTTTGGTTTTGTTAAGGGCAGATCCTGCCTCTCAAACCTGGTTGATTTCTTTGATACAGTCACCAAGGCCATTGATGAGGGGAAGGTGGTCCACAGCCTACCTGGACCTGCCAAAGCCTTCGATACAATACCCCACTCGGGCATTCTAGAGAAGCTCACCAGCTTAAATATAAGCCCCTATGTCACTAGATGGATTGTACACTGGCTCAAGGACAGAACCCACATGGTTAGAATTGATGGAGCCATGCCAGACTCCAAACCAGTTACAAGTGGTGTCCCACAAGGCTCAGTCCTGGGACCTCTCTTGTTTGGTATATATATTTATCGGAGGTACAGGCCAACATGGAAGGACTGTGGCTGACCAAATATGCAGATGACTGCAAACTGGCCGCCATAACTGACTCTCCAGCCGACACAAGCATCTTCCAAAAGGGCCTCATAGAAACAGACTACTTGTGCCAGAGCCATGGCCTCCAGCTGAATGCAAACAAGTGTATGGTCATCCCCTTTGGCAAAAACAAAGTGCACACAAAGTACCACATAGGTGGTATTCCATTACGTACAGAAGAAGTAATTAGAGACCTGGGGACCCAAGTTGATAGCAATCTCTCATTTGACAACCACGTGGCCAAAGTGGTTAGAAAGACATTTTATATAGCCCACCCCATCATGAAGGGATTCACATCTACATCAGGGGAGGGCATCTTGCCTCTTTACTCATCCCTCATCAGGCCCATAATTGAGTACAATCCCCCTGTTGGGATGTACCTTACCAGACACCTGCAGCAACTGGAAAGACCCCAAAAGTACCTCACCAAGAGGATCAAAGGGATCAAACAGATGCCATATGCTGACTGGTTAAAGAACCCCCAGCTCTACTCAGTGGCATACCGCCTGTTCAGAGACGTTCTGTGCCTAATGTATAATGCCATGTCAAACTCAGAATTAATGGGCATGCTGCACCTGAGAATATCCAAATCCCATCGGGCTACATGCTTGAGAGACCTGAACCTCAGCACTGAAATAAATAGGACATGCTGGAGGGACAGATTTATAACCCAGAGGCTCACTTCACTCTGGAATAAAATCCCAGTCCAGGTTAGGCAGAGTCCCTCACTGACTCTCTTCAAGAGGGATCTTGATGAGTGGATGGGACATTGTAGGTTTACCCCGGGTATCACTTGTGTGTCACTGTTAGGCAGAGGCACAGTATACTAACCTCGGAAAAGAGCATGGCAAGATATATTTACAATGGATGGCGACAGCCAAACACATTCTGGCTAGGTTCTTAAATGCCCTAGGGCAGATAGCCTAGTATGAACCTATGAACCTATGAACCTATGTACCTTGTTCCCCATTGGCCCTATGTGCTGTTAATCACCATGGCAATCACAATACTATGGTAGCATGTGCACAGGTCAGTTGTCAGTCACCTCTACGGTACAGTTGTGGAATATGTGGGTCATGTGGCAATGTCACAGCTGCCACATGTACACAGTCAACCCTCTCCCCTCCACATGGATGTACAACACATGTATGAGATGGAACCACATAGCCAAACTGGGGACTAAGCACTCTGAACCCAGTACTGGCATAACCTGTCAGGTGGCATGCAATACTACAGTGACTACAATACCAGTCTGATGTAGACCTACACTGACAGCAATACAAGCACGTGAACACACTGGGCCATTTGTGGAGCCTTAGAATAGCATCCTGCCTGAGTGGCACACACCTCTGCAGCTGGCACACAGGCATACGTTATGCCTGAACACATCACGCATAACACATAGCACACAAATCCTGTGTGCCAAACAGTCACAGCCTGTACGGCTAGACAACACATCTGCCACAGTTGTGTTAGCTACCTTTATTGTCCAGTACAGTGTGGTCACGCTCACCAGGCTGGAGAAGGTGAAGGTCACAGTGATATGCCCGTGGGGCACTATGGTCCACCACATAACACAAGCATACAGGTCAGTCAGAGGCATGGACATATATGACTCAAGTCATTGTCCATGCCACATATCTTCTCCTGCTGTACTTGTAGGGTGATGACATCATCAATGTTTAGAAAGGGGAATGTGCATCCTGTAGTCTGTTCTCCTAGTTGCCAAAAGGGACATTTCCCTCACACAAAATTGCACACACACTAACCCCCCTCATCCAAACACACACACTTGCAGGATTCAACCCCCTACCTGACTATGTTATGACACTTGAGATGGATGCATTTGCAGAGTGTGCTATTCGCATTTCTGGGAGGGTTCCCTTCTCCTGCTGTACTTATAGGGTGCTGACATCATCAGTGTTTAGAAAGGGGAATGTGCATCCTGTAGTGTGTTTTCCCAGTTGCCAAAAGGGACATTTACTTCACACAGACTTGCACATACACCAAACCCACTCACACACTGAGCATTTGCAGGATTCAAACCCCGACCTAACTATGTTATGACACTCGAGATGGACGCATTAGCGGAGCACACTATTCGCATTATTTGGAGGTTTCACTTCTCCTGCTGTACTTATAGGGTGCTGACATCATCAGTGTTTAGAAAGAGAAATGTGCATCCTGTAGTGTGTTTTCCCAGTTGCCAAAAGGGACATTTCCTTTACACAGACTTGCACACACACCAACCCCACTCATACACACACTAAGCATTTGCAGGATTCAAACCCCTACCTAATGATGTTATGACACTCGAGACGGACGCATTAGCGGAGCACACTATTCACATTACTGGGAGGTTTCCCTTCTCCTGCTGTACTTATAGGGTGCTGACATCATCAGTGTTTAGAAAGGGAAATGTGCATCCTGTGGGGAGGCAGACGCCAAGCACACTCTGGCTTAGCTGTCATTCCCTAGGGCAAACAGCCTAGTGTTGACCTCTACACCCATATGTTTAATTGTCAAATGAACATTATTTGTTGCTGATAGACTGTTTGCAGGTCTTTATTGCCATAGCATTCCCTGTTTGTATGAACAACTTGTGTATCTGTGGAAGATGTTTGCATATGGGAGGGATCCACTATATCACGTATGTCTCTGTAGTCATTTAACTGTGTGCACTGGGCAGATTGCTGTAATGTGGTTGGTTCCTGGAATAACGCGTACAAATACCAGATATGTGTGGCCAACTGCTAAACTGAGATTTGGCCTAAGTGTGTGAGCATGCCCAGTTCAGCCTTCCCATGGCATGTTGTCTGACATATGTCTCATTTATCAAAGTGTGTGAGCATGCCCAGTGTGAGCTTTCCATATGTTGAACTCTGCAGCCCACCACATTTGTGGATGAGTGTGAACTTCAACAAACATCTCCCGTTTATGGTTGTGTGTTGTGTATCATGTTGTGTAGTTACTGTCCAACTGCTTTGTGTGTGAACACAACAGGGATTATACTGTGCCTGCAGGGTTTGCATGGGATACTTTGCATACAGTTGTCAACATCCTTTCATACTGACCTAACACTGTAGTACTGTATAGTGTACTGGTTCAGTACTTTGTGGTGGACAGTATCCTGGGCTTTAGTCCCAACACTGCTTTACATTTCCATAGTGAGCACAACAGCCTGGTTAGGGGCCAGTTGTGCACATCTGACCATGTTGCATTATGTTCAGATATGAACTACTTAAACCAGGCTTGTCCAACACTGGTAGTGTATTCCACAACATAGGTGTACATTTGCAAACACTAGCGATGTGCCCTAGGCCATTTCTAATGCTAGTCGGAGAGTGTGTTTGTCCTTCGACACACATTCTAAGTGGAGTTTGCCATGACATATGTCATGGTTAGTATACTGTGCCTCTGTCTACCTGTGACATAACAGTGATACCCAGGGTAAACCTACCATCTCCCATCCACTCATCAAGATTCCTCTTGAGGAGAATCGATGAGTGACTCTATGGATAGCCTGTACTGGGAGTTTACTCATGGGTGGTGGCTTCTGTGTTATGGATCATGCAGTACAGCTTGTCCTATGTATGTCAGTGCTGGGGTTCAGGTCTCTCATGTGCATAGCTCACTGCCATTCAGATTGTACAAGGTGCAGCATGTTTATTGATACCAGCTTGGACATGGCTTTATACATCAGGCACAGCTTGCCTCTGGGTGGGCAGTATGGCCATGTGTGTAGCTGTAGTTTGTTTAATCAGGCAACACATGGCATCTGTGCAAGCTCTTTGATACTCCTGGTGAGGTACTGTTGGGGACTTTACAGTTGATGGAGGTGTCTGCTGAGGTACATCCCACAGGGGCTATTGTAGTCAATTGTAATGCTGATGAAGGATGACTGCAGAGCCACAATGACCTCTCCTTATCTAGATCTGACAACCTTCATGATTAGGTGGGTATATGGTATGTTTCTGTAAACACTACAGCCACATGTGTGTCCAGTGCAGGATATCTATCACCTTGTGTCCCCAGGTCTCTCATTACATGTTAAGTACGTAATGGGTTAACACCTATGTGGTAATTGGTGGGCACTTACTGTATATCCACGGGGGTTGACTATACACTTTTCTGCAATTAGCTTGCTGACATGGCTATGGCACCAGTTGTCTGTTCCTATGTGGCCCTTTTGTGGGATGCTTGTGTCAGCTGGAGGGTCACATATGGTGAGTAGTTTGTAGTCCTCTGCAAACATGTTCAGACACAGTCTTTCCATGTTGGCCTGTACCTATGGGACATATATACCAGACGAGGGAGGTCCCAGGACCAAGCCTTGTGGGATGCCAGTTATATCTGGTTTGTAGTCTGACATTGCTGCAGTATGTCTGACCATGTCAGTTCTGTCCTTGGTCTGGTTTGCAACCCCTCTACTGACATAGGGGTTTATATTTAAGCTGGTGAGCATATCTATAATGAACATGTAGGGTATTGTATAGAAGCCTTTGCAAGGTCTAGCTACGCTGTGTGGACCACATTGCCCTCATCAATGACCGTAATGACTGTTTCATATGAGTCAAACATGTTTGGAGGCAGGATCTGCACTTAAGAAAGCCACACTGGGTAGGGTCCGGTGTCAGTAGGTCGCCAATATCTTTATGTCTGCGGTACATGCTGATCCTTTCCATAGCTGTGCAGACCAAGCTTCTCAGGATTCTGGGGTGGTAGTTTTCAGTATCCATTCAGGCAACACCTTTGTTGAGAAAGACCACTGTTGTTGTACACTGCTCTTTGGGTACATATCCTGTGGTAAGGCTGACATTGAGCAGTAGTGTGATTTGGCATTCCATTCTTCTTGGAGTCCATGTTGGACTCAGCCCAGGACACCATCTCATACCATTGCTGCTGTGTGTTTTGCTTTTTAGATGCTGGCTGTTACCTCAGCATCTGCAATGTCAGGGGGCCAGCAGTCTGCTGGGATAGATATTTTGCATTCGGGGGGGGGGGGTTGCACTGCACCTGTCAGGATGTATGTTGGCAATATGTGTGTGTGTTTGGTATGTTGTTTGTAATATTTGTGTGATTCAGAGCATATCTGTGAATTCCCAACACGGTTCCTAACATCAGTTGTGGAAGCCTTAGGATTATCCTTAGTGTCCTGTACAATTTGTATCCTCATAGGTTCATAGGTTCATACTAGGCTATCCACCCTAGGGCATTTGTAAGCCTAGCCAGAGTGTGTGTGTCTTTTGCCACCCCTTGCTATGTGAATATTATGGCCATTTATGATTTGCTTTGCTGTGCCTCTGTCTGGATGTGACACAGTGAAGACCCCCAGCGTAACTCTACGATCATCCATCCACTCGGCAAGATTCCTGTTGAAGAGTGTCAGTGAGGGGCTCTGCCTAACATGGGGTGGGATTCTCTTCCAGGGTGTGGGGAGCCTCTGGGTTATGTATCTGTCCCTCCAGCACATCCTATTTCATTATGTGTTGAGGTTGACATCTCTCACTCTCACAGCTCCGATGGGTTTGAGTTTTCGGGGGTGGGGCATGTCCATTACTCCTGTGTTGGACATGGCCTTGTACAACAGGCATGCAATGCCTCTGTGTAGGCAGTATGTGACTGCATTCAGCTGGGGTGTCTACAGCCAGGCAGCATATGACATATATTTGAGACCCTTTATCCTCTTGGCGAGGTACCTTTGAGGTCTTTCTAACTGCTGCAGGTATCAGGTAAGGTACATCCCAAATGAGGCATTGTAGTAGATTATGGGTGTGATAAGAGAACAGTATAGGGGCACAATGACCTCTGTTGATGTAGATGTGAATCCTTTCATGATACGGTCTCCAATATAGACAGTCTTCCTAGCCACATTGGCAATGTGAGTGTCACATAATAGGTTACTGTCCACTTGTGTCCCTAGGTCCCTGATTACTCCTTCCATACATAATGGTTTACCACCTATGTGGTAATTTGTGAGTACCCTATTTGGTATTTGGTGGGACATTCATACTGTCCAGTGTCTTCAGGATGGCTGGGTGGGGTTCCTGTGTGTGAGAGTGTGGTCTATAGCATGTTACAGACTGTACAGAAGTCTTGCCTACGGTTAGTTGCACATGGGTGGACTCCAATGCCTTGTGCATTGTCAGTTACCTGGACATATGGGTGTCTGTGCTGAATATGGATACTCACCCTCCTTTTATGTTTTGTTCCAGGTTTTGGGGCCATGACACATGATATGTGGTATAACCTGGCAGTGCTGGTGTGCTGTCAGGAGGCTTGCAGCAGGTTTCTGTCACTGCACAGACATCAATGTTCTCCATACTGGGGATGGCCTCGGGAGCATGCATATTGGGGTTTGCACATCTGGCATTGGTCAGCATTACCCTTATGTTTCTTTCCACTTATGTTTTGTAGGGTGGTGGGTTAGTCATTTCAGCCTTGCCTACAAATGGCTCTACGGAGGTGGCAAAAGCCTTATCCAATATCCAGACGCCCAGGGGTAACAGGTGCAAGCCATCCCTGGAACAGCTGCGTGGCTTGTCAAGCTTGACATCCCAAGCAGACAGACATTGAATCCCCTTGGAATGGCACCAGTAATTGTGCCACTTGTTATAACTGATCATTCCGTGTTTGTACTGTGGCATCATTCTTGATGAGGGTAGGATGCTGCAAACGGTGAGTGTCATACCGGCCTGGACTACATAATCGGAGTGCTCATCTATGTCTCTTTTCATGTAGTCCGGAGAGGTACATCTCAGGTCATTCACACCAGCATGGACTATGACTGCATCATATTTCTACTTGCTTTGGGGTGACCTGCATACTTGTGTTATGTGGCGTATTGTAGCAGCCTACAGGCAGCTTACTGTACCCTTTCACTTGTTCAGTCTGGTGTGCGGGACAGCAGCATGTCTCACTATGGAGTCCCTGATTACAACTGTATCAGGCATGTTGTTTCTCCTTCTGGCCTGTGACCGTTTGGCACACCAGCTTTGTGTACTATGTGTTGCATGTGCTATGTTTGGAGGTTGTTTGATTGGGTGTCTGCTTTGGAGGCCTCTGTTGGTGTGGTGTGTTTGTAATTCGGGCCTCCGGGAATGTTTTTCTGTGTTTATGTCTTTGGTTTGCAGTTGTGATAGGTCTATGTGGGACTGGGTTTGTGGTGTGTGTGGTTACCTTCTCCTCCTGACTAGTTTTAGGAGTACTGAGTTGAGGGAGCTCAGCCTCCAGTTTGGATAGATGGTTGCATCTCTCACACATATTTGCATTTCTTGGGGGGAGTTGGGGGTTGTCTGTGTACTTGGGGCAGGTGTAGCATTGCCTCAAGATTCACAGATTCAACTTGTTGTGGCTGGCCTTAGTGGATTGTATGTGTGGACATATTTTATTGCCATACTACTGATCAGTGATTACTTCTTTTTTTATGTTTGCTCTGTCATGTAGTAGCTTCCTCATTCTCTTGCATGGTTTGGTTATGGCTGGTGTCCACCATGCCAGATGCCTGCGTGTATGGCATTGTATCTTGTTTTAATTTAGGATTGCATAATCCAAGCATTCCTGGCAGTGTTCATGGAATGGCTGTATTACAGGTTCTGAGGTGTGGCCCATATTTTACACCTGCACAGGACCTTTAATGGATTCCACATCAGTTTGGAGGAGTGCAAATATTGCTTTACACATGTTTTTCACTGTGGTTTTCTGGCCAGGGACTGTGGTCAGGATTTGTATATCCAGTGTGATTACTCTATGGTCTGGTTTTACCAGTGAGCAATACACTTCTCGTCTTGCCATCCAGTACCCATGTTGCTGATTATCACATCCAGTATGCTTACCCCTCTTGTGGGAGTGGTACGTTGTTCCTGGGCATTTTGGTTTATGGATTCTATGAACTTTTTCCTACAGTGTTGGAGCTAGTATAATGCTCCCAGTCTATGTCTGGGTATTTTCAGTCACCCAATATAATGTGGTTTGGAGGACTTGATATATTCATGTATTCCAGCATAGGCCAGGTGCAGTTCCTGGTGTTGAGACGGTAGTCTGTAGCAGGCTATAAACTGGGGGGCAGTTTTAGCCACTGTTACTTGACCATGGCTAGTCCATGCTGCTTCTTGTTGTGGTACCAACATGGGGGTGTGGTTATCCTTGACAATTATTGCTGGTCACCCTCCTTTTGTAGCTTGTTCCATGTTTTGAGACTGTACAGCACAGTATGAGGTGTTACCTGGTAGTGTTAGCGTGCTGTTGTGAGCCTTGACCCAGTTTTCTGTTACAGCACAGATATCAACATTCTCCGTACTGGGTGAGTTTAATCTGAATGCATCTTGCTGTTTAGACTTCTGGCATTGGGTAGCATTACATCTAGGTTCTTATCCCTTCTGATAACTATGGAGGTAGGTTTGTGTTTTGAGCCTTACCTATTCAGGGCACGCTGTGGGTATCAACAGCCTTTGCCAGTATCCATACGGCCTGCACTGATAGGTGCACGCCAGTCCTAGCAGGTGGGGCATCATGTCATGCTCAGCATGTCATCCCAGGCTGGCACACATTGGATCGCCTTTGACTAACTGTGATACTTCAGCCAATTATTGCACTTGATCATCTCATTGTCATATTGTGGCATGATGCTTGGTGAGGGTAGGATGTTAGTCATGGTCCTCAGGTGTGCATATACTACATGGTGTTATATTACATAACACATGGCATTCATGCCTCAGGTGGTGCTGCAGGGCTGCCTCTGTCGGATGCACATATTACACTCCCTGTACATGTTTGTGAGCAGGTCATGTCATTTTAGGCATCCCTGTTATTATTTGAGTGAGTCAGAGGGGGTATCATTCCCAGGGTTCCTACTGAGCCAGTGTATGTGCTATGCGTTGCCTCTTTGCCAAGGCCAGGGCATACTGGGCACGCCTCCTTCGGCCTACTGGGGCAGGCTCAGGTTGTTCCTCCTCTGAGTCACGCTCTGCCTGTAATGGCCTTGGCAATGGTAGGGGGCTGTTTGGCCCAGCCCTATGCTGGTCCTGCTGCAGCTGTTTTCGCAAGATCATATTATGTAGCATAGCACATACCATGACAATGTGTGTACATGTAGTTGGTGTGTACTGCAAGACTCCACCAGATGTGTCCAGACATGGGAACCATGACTTGATCAGCCCAAACACACGCTCTATTACATTACGTGTTTGTGCGTGTGCCTCATTATGGCGTTCCTGTTCAGGTGTGTGTGCGTTTCTGATGGGTGTCATCAGCCACGGCTCCAGTGCATAACCTGCATCCCCCACTAGGTGTCCGTGTGGGATGTCCCCATTGGCAAATGTCTGGTACAGCTGCATCAAATGCCAGATGTGGGAATCATGGTAGCTCCCAGGGCAGCCAGCACACATTCATTATTATGCCCTGGGCATCACACGACCTGGCAGTTGATGGAGGGGAAGCCCTTGCAGTTAATGTAGGCCCTACCCCGCTCACCGGCTGGTGCTTTGATGCATATGTGCGTGCAGTCTATTGCACCCACTTCCTCAGGGTATTCCACTATTTGCTGGAAGAGATGCATATTGCTGGCCAGTACCTCACGGGCATTGGGGAAATATACATAATTACCGACATGTGCTGACATGGCATCCAGGAACTGGTGCAGTACCCTGGAGGCTGATGCCTGTGATATCCCCATCATATCACCAGTTGGTCTCTGGAAGGTACCTGTTGCTAGTATTCTTAGGCCAACACATACCTTGGTTTCCACTGGGATGGGTTCCCCTCTGTTGGTTCTGTGTGTGAGGCGTGGCCTGCACAGCTCCACTATTTGCTGCAGGAGGTCTCTGTCTACTCTATAGCTCTACTATCTCCAGCTCATGTAACCCATGGTAGGTGACCCTGGGCCTGTACACTCTTCTCCGTCTCCTCACTGTGGGTTGTCTGGCACCATCTGCATTGTCACCACCCTCAGCAAGTCGCCTATGTCTCATTATGACAGCTATGGCAGCCCCTAACATTTCTGCTCTGAGTTCAGCTTTTTCAGTTTTCACTTCTAATAGCTTACTCCTGTCTTGCAGTGTCTCTTGAGAGAAACATCCTGCACTGCTGTTTGCAGAGTTTTAAGTGCTGGGCTGGGCAACTATTCTGCCTGTGTAATTGCCTACTTCTAATTGTTTTCACCTGCTAGCTCCAGCAGTATTCCCTGCTAGCTTCCTACTAATTCTGTTGCTTCCTTTTTCCTTTCTGTTTCCTCAGGGGGGAGCAGTGTGTATACCAGCAGAAACACACTCACAGTGGCTTACACACGCGCACACATGCTTACACGGTTCAGAATCTGCTTATTCGGGTTAAAACGCATGCACACCAGCTCAAACAGTGTTACAGGTCTGCCAATAGGCTTCTACATGCTAAGTCTGCCCTACACGTGCACACACCCACGCAAACAGTGTTAAACATCTACCAACACGCTCCCACATGCTCAGTCTGCCTTACACCTGCACAGACTGTCTTACTTGCGCCTCATGGCACATGCACGCCCAGCAAGAAACTTTGGTGTAAGCAACAGTGTACACCTTCCATTTCTTGACTTTCCCATGCTTATGTTGTGGCACTCCTCTTTCCATGATATGTGTCTGACATCTGTCATGTAACTCTGACCTCCAATGAACTGCATTTCTTTCTGCCATTCCCCCCTGTGATGTCACCTCTCTCCTACTCTGTTCCTCCCCTTTCTGTAACTCTTACACTACTCAGAATGTGCTCATTTGCTATGTGACAGTGGAATTCAGTATCCTAACACTCATTTGCATCAGATTGCCTACTAATGCTTAGTTACATGTCTTAGACTCAGCTTCCCCCCTTAGCAACCACTACACGGTGGCCATGTTGTTTTTGGTCTGCTGATCCCTGCATTGTAAATCCATGTATTCCATAAAACCCACATTTGTGGGTTTATAACCTTCATTTTAATGTTTTATACAGTGCAGCCCGTTTGCGCGGTGCTGCACTGGGTTTAAACATATATATTTTTATTAATTTTGCATCAGGTTACCTTGCCAATGGCCACATACTTGGCCATTGGCATGCTGCCTGACACATATGCACCCTTTATTTGGAGCTGACATGGCTCCATTGTGGTTTTTGCAGAAACATACTCAGTTGTCAACTGAGTACATTTCTGCAGCTAAAACGGCTCTTACACGGGCTGCTTTGGGCTTCCTGGATCGCTAATCTACCTCATTTGCATGCTATTCGGCTGCAAGTGAGGTGATTAGCTTATCCACGCCCACTCCGTGTAAGAGACGTTTTAGCTGGTCTCTTACACAGACTTTGGGCTGTTCCTGGATCATAAAGGCTGCATGGAGTCTTACACTACTCTTAGACTCCGTTCAAGCCTTCGTGAATATCTTTTCAGAGTTCTGCATTGTCTTAATTTTTGCCTGAATTATTTTATATATTTGCTGACTGAATTATTTTATATATATATTTGCTGACATTGTTTTTTTGTTCCTGATCTCTTCTGAAACTGGTCCTTCCCCCATTTCCCCCCCTCTCCATTTTTGTGGTAGTGTTAAAGTTTATAAAACTGGTCTAACTGCTTTTTTGTTATCTGATTGCTTCAAGGCTTGCTGATTTAAAATAGCCCCTGTTTGTAAATTCCTGCATACACTGTTAGAAATTCCTTGTGTTCTAACTTAAGAGAGCTCTGAAATAATCTGGAAATATAATCAGTGATAAGTATAATTCCTGGCACTTTTGTTTCAGAGTTCTGCATTTTCTTAATTTTTGCCTGAATTATTTTATATATTTCCTGACTGAATTATTTTATATATTTGCTGGCATTATTTTTTTGTTGCTGAATTCTTTTGAAACTGGTCCCCCCTATTTCTGTGGTGGTGTTAAAGTTTATAAAACTGGTCTAACAGCTTTTTTGTTATCTGATTGCTTCAATGTTTGCTGATTTAAAATAGCCCCTGTTTGTAAATTCCTGCATACACTGTTAGAAACTCCTTGTGTTCTGACTTAATAGTGCTCTCAAACAATCTGGAAATATAATCAATGATAGGTATAATTCTTGGCACTTTAACTTTTCAGAGTTCTGCATTGTCTTAAATTTTGCCTGAATTATTTTATATATTTGCTGACTGAATTATTTTATATATTTGCTGGCATTGTTTTTTTTTGTTCCTGATCTCTTCTGAAACTGTTTTGTTCCCTACCACCCACCCTATCCCTGTGGTGTTTGTTATAGTTGGTGGCCTTGCCATTTCCCGCCCCTACTGTAAATTTGATCTAGGACACTCCTCCCAGTCTAGTGTTCATTCTACCTATTACAGAGAGAACATTTGAGAAGGCCAACCCACTTAAGTTCCTCACGTTGAATTATCTTCTCCTCCTCCTTCCTCTCCTTGCACTTTACTAACAAAAAAATCTCCTTGTGTTCTGACTGAGTGCTGAGTGTACTTCTTAGCTGATAAGTATATTTTTTGGCACTTCTTAACTGTTCAGAGTTGAATAAAGCAACAATTGAATTTAGTTCAGAATACATTTCGAATAAATTGCATCTATTTAAACTGCATTTGCTTTATTTTTAGTGCTTTTTTAGTGCTGTTTTAGCTGCTTTCTGAAAAAAAATCTAAGCTTGTTTCCTTCATTTCCTGTAACTAGTCTAGTCCAGATACAGATTTTCTGTATCCAGGACTGTTGGTAAGCGTCTGAGCCCCCCAAGCCTTTTTGTGTTGGAGGGAGTCCTTCTAGCTTATCAGTGGGAGTGGTAAGCACTAGATAGTCTATCTACCACAAGAGGAGTAGTTTCTGGCCCAGAAATTGTAGTTTATTGGTCGTTTTGGCAATTTTTCCATCTCTTTCAACTTTCTGGTTTAAAGGCCTGCATTTGTGCTTGTCTCCTGCCTTTCCTGTAACTAGTCTAGTCCAGATACAGATTTGCTGTATCCAGGACTGCTGGTAAGCGTCTGAGCTACCCAAGCCTTTCTATGTTGGAGGGAAGCCTTCTAGCTTATCAGTGGGAGAGGTAAGCACTAGGTAGCTTATCTACCACAAGAGGAGTGGCTTTTGGCTCATAAATTGTAGTTTATTGGCTGTTTGGGCAGTTTTTCCATCTCTTTCAACTTTCTGGTTTAAAAGCCCACATTTGTGCTTGTTTCCCACCTTTCCTGTAACTAGCCTAGACCAGATTTCCTGTATCCAGGACTGTTGGTAAGCTTCTGAGACCCCAAATCCCCTCTGTGTTGAAGGGAAGCCTTCTAGCTTATCAGTGAGAGTGGTACGCACTAGGTAGCCTATCTACCACAAGATGAGTGGTTTTTGGCCCAGAAATTGTAGTTTCTTGATCATTTGGGCAGTTTTTCCATCTCTTTCTACTCAGTTTATTAACTATTTGGGCAGTTTTTCCATCTCTTTCTACTCTCTAGTTTAAAAGCCCACATTTTGTATTGAATTGTAGATTATTGGCATTTGGGCATTTTTTCCATCTCTTTCATCTTCCTGGTTTAAAAGCCCACATTTGCGCTTGTTTCCTGCCTTTCCTGTAACTAGTCTAGTCCAAGTACAGATTTCCTGTATCCAGGACTGTTTATAAGCTTCTGAGCCCCCAAGCCTTTCTGTGTTGGAGGGAAGCCTTCTAGCTTATCAGTGGGAGTAGTAAGCACTATGTAGCCTATCTACCACAGGAGGAGTGGTTTCTGGCCCAGAAATAGTAGCTTATTGTCCGTTTGGGCAGTTTTTTCCATCTCTTTCAACTTTCTGGATTAAAAGTCCACATCTGCGCTTTTTTTCCCACCTTTCCTGTGAGTATTCTAGTCCAGATACAGATTTGCTGTATCCAAGACTGTTTGTAAGCTTTTGAGCGGTGCCAAAGTCTGCTCTTCAATTTTTCCCTTAGATCTGCTAGTTCTCTCCTCTCCTGCACTTTTACTAGCTTATTAGTTTAGCACTTTACCAGACTTCTTGTAGCAATTATTGTAGCACACAAAAGTGCTACCAGCACTAAATGTTTTACAAGGAAACAGTTCCAGTATTTATTAATGCCCACCCCTTCAGGCATGTCTAAAGGTCAGTTCCCTGTGCTTTCTGCTATTAACCTGGTGAACTTGGAAATCCTGAGGCAATGTAGCAACTGCCTCATGTACACTGACAACCCTCTCCTCTTACCTCCCAACACTCAGACTTGTGAGAGATGCACTTATATATCCAAATTGGAAGCCACACACTCTCTAGCCAAAATCAGAATAGCTGGTCAAGAGGAGAAGGTCAACACTTGAACCACACCACATGGAACACATAGCCCTCCAGAACACACACCAGCACTGCCCTCACATAAAAACACAAACCACACACCCACCTTCATCAAGGATATCAATAAAAATCTACACAAACAGCAGAAACCTCCAAGGCAGAAATGCACCTGACCACCACAACACAACACTCATGATGAGACACATAACTCTCCTAAACAGTGTGCCACTCAACCAAAGCCCCTTAGGCAAAACAGCATACCCAACACACTAGTCATATGTGACTCGATAGTGAGGCACACTGATGTCCCACTCACTAGGTTAAATAAAAAGAAAGTAAAAGTCAGCTGTTTGTCAGGTGCCAGGATCTGCCACATAATGCATGCACTCAGGTCCCTCAACAACAGGTACAAATATGACTCTGTCATTGTACATATGGTTGTAAATGACTTGAGACATACCTCCCTGGACTATATGAAAAGAGACATAGAGGAGATCTTGGGTTATGTAGCCCAAGCAGGTATGACCCTAGCCCTGAGCAGCATCCTACCATCATCCAGAATGATACCACAGTACAAGCACAAAATTATGGATTTCAACAATTGGCTAAGTTTCTGGTGTCATTCTAAGGTGATCCAGTATCTGCCTGGGATGACATTACTGACATACCTTGATACTTTTCCAGAGATGGCTTGCATTTGTCACCCCTGAGCTTCCAGATACTGACCAAGGCTCTTGCCACCCCTATAGTGCCTTTTTTGGGTGGTGTTCCTAAGACCAAATTACCACCATAACAGTCACAAATAAATGCAATCTGAGAGTCATGCTGCTCAATGCTAGAAGTCTATATTTTAAAATGCACTCGCTCAAAGCACTCCTTAAAATGGAGAACATTGACATTTGTGTTGTAACAGAGACCTGGTTCTAGGCAGCAGAAAGCACCCCTGCACTACTGGGCTATAACTCATTCCACACCTTTTGGCCCCAGAACTTGGACCAAAGCTCCAAAGGTGGTAGTGTTTTTATATTTATAAAGGATGTGCACGTCTTCAGACTAGTAGCCCAACATAACGCATCTGAGATACTTTAGGTGCAGCTAACATTGGGTAAGACAGCGATTCAGGTTGTATCCTGTTATAGGTCCCCAACCATGTCCCAAGACTCACACTCCATGTTCCTAAGCACCCTGGAGAATATTGGGGTCCAACCTAACACTCTCATACTTGGTAACTTCAACTACCCCTCCATTAACTGTGAAATCTACTCAAGTACCAATACACTTGCCCAATGCTTTCTGGAATTCATTAATTCCAATGCTCTGGACCAGCTCGTTCTTACCCCCACTAGAGGTAGCAACATCCTTGACCTTGTCATTACTAACATGGGTGACCATTGCTCTCCACCAGTAGTCAACTCCTCCCTGGTTAGATCTGACCACAAACTAATCACCTTGGAAATCCACATCCTTCCCACCCCTCCACCCACCACAAAGGTAACCACCATGAAAAACTTCTCCAAAGCTAACTTTTGGCCTCTTAAAAACAGAGGTGGCTAACTTCACAGCAACCATGTAAATGGAGAATAGTTGCATGGTCACCAAATCATACACCAATGTACTGTATGAACACATACACAAATGCATGGATCTCGCTATACCCAATAGAACTAAGACTCTCCTCAAAAAAAAAAGGAAGCCAATCTGGTGGTCCCCTGCCATAAACAAATGCTACAACAGAAGGAGGAAACTGATGTGGAATAAGGCGAAGTCCCAAGACTGGAAAAATTCCCTTATCAGCCTCAACAAAAGGTTGAGATCCCTCATCAAATTCTCTAAAGCTAGCTATGAAAACAGAATTGCAGCAGATAGTAAAGGCAACCACAAGGCATTCTATAGTTATGTAAAGACACTCTATGGCAATACCCAGATTTTCTCTGAGCTATTGCACAATAGTACCTCCTATACCGAGGCAACAGATACTGCCAATATACTGGCCGACAGATTCAGTGCTAACTTTACCCCTCTCTCCCATCCAAAGGACCAATCACAATACCAGTAGATTGCCAAGCACCCAGTATTACTGCTGCACAAGTTAAAACAGCACTGTCCAAGGCCAAGAATACAGCTTCTATGGGACTTGACAATATCCCTGGCTGTGTTCCATATGAACTACAGAGTGAACTGGCACCTCACCTGTGGGCCCTGTTAAATCACAGCCTCACCTCAGGCTTTGTCCCTACCGAATGGTGCACTGCTACAGTCATCCCTCTCCACAAAGGTGGAGTGACTACAGACCCTGAGAATTATCACCAAATTAGCCTGACGAGTCTGATATGCAAAGCTATGGAATGAATCATAATGAAGCTAATAAGCAAGGATATAGGGAATCTCCAAACTCTGGATCCTGCGCAACCATGGTCTTAAGCTCAATGCTAAAAAAATGTGTCATCATCCACCTTGGGAAAAACCTGGTTCACTTGAATTACCACATTGATGGTAGTGCACTGAACACAGAAGGCATTATAAGAGATCTGGGAACACAGGTTGACAGCAACCTCACTTTTGATCACCACGTTGCCACTGTAGTCAGAAAGTCCTTTTATGTGGCACATCTCATTACTAAGGGTTTTGCATCCAGAAAGTAAGGGGGAGGGTGGCTTAATGGTTAAGGTGTTTGCCTTACAAACACAAGGTGCAGGGTTTGAATCTCACAAGGGATAATTGGCTAGGCTTAAAATGGCTCGCAAGGGCAGTTAGCTTAGTACTAATCTATGAACCTATGAACCTATGAACCTCTTCCCTCATTAGGCCAATCGTCGAGTACAATGCCCCATTTGGTATGTACCTCACTAGACACCTGCAATAACTGGACAGGCTGCAAAAGTACCTCATAAAGAGGATCCCAGGCATTAAACACTTGTCCTATATGGACAGGCTCAAAAAACTCCAACTATTCTCTGTCTCATATTGCCTACTTAGAGGCAATCTCTGCTTGACTTACAAAGCCATGTCTGACCCAGCTCTGTTAGAAATTCTACATCTAAAGAAAACCCAATCCTTCCACTCCACATGCTCCAGAGACCTCAACCTCATTACCACAATCAACAGAACATGCTGGAGGGACAGGTTCATAACCTAGAGACTGCCCATGCTATAGAATAGACTTCCCATACATGTAAAGCAGAGCACCTCACTGGCCCTCTTCAAGAGAAATCTTGATGAGTGGATGGGAAATAGAAAATTCATCCTGGGGATCACTCCAGTGGCTCTGCTTGACAGAGGTACTAGGAACTAAGGTCGGGTGGCACAATGCCAGAGTAATCCTATGGGTTAGGCTTGTAAAGCCTCCAGGATCATTAGCCTAGTACACACCTATGAACCTATGAACAGCCCCCACAAAAGAACAGGCAAATGAACCATTTTGCTAACAAAACATCTTTGAAATGCTAAAAGTGCTATCAAAGGACATGTCCCTCAAACATTTGTGCACATTTATCACACACCATTCCATTTTCATGTATTGACAATCATGTGTACCTCTGAATTTAGTTGACAATCATGCCCTTGCCATCAGTACACTTCTAACTAATGCATACAGATAATGTGTAAAAGCCTTTACTTCACATTATTCTTAAATACATTCCAGCATATGCATTATGTAGGTGACAAGATGGGAGCATACCTGTTGAAGTTCACTACTCCTCTGTACATAAATATCCTGAAGAAAAAAAGTATTTTTGAAGTCTTCCAAACATATACAACTCTCCTCACTAACAATCTGACTAGCTACATGTTTGCCTTTTTATAACGGTGTAGATTATTAATGGATTGCATCTATCTTTGCCTGTGTTTCATAGATGCTTAATTACAGCATAAGCACCTGAATTGCATGCTAATCAACCAATCCAACACAGTGGAGCAATTCAACAAGCTACAAAGCATCTATGTAGACTACATGCTGGTTTTTCCTGCAGATGTCAAAACTTTTAGAGTACAGACATGGAAAGTCTACTCAGACAGAATGTTAGGGCTGCTGCTGCTTTAATCCATTTGTATGTGCTAGAGGCTGATGCCAATGCTATTGCTGCTGCCAATAGAACTATGCTGAGAAGGAGAAGAAGAGTTTTCAGACCACATTTAACTTATCACAATCTATATGATGTGGAAATTGTACAGTGTTACAGGGTGGACAGGGACACAGTACAGATACTCAGTGACCTCTGTCACCCTCAACTCAGAACCAGAGCCAACTGAAGGGAACCCATCCCAGTAGAAAATAAGGTATGTGTAACCCTTAGAATCTTAGCTACAGGTACCTTTCAGAGACCAACAAGGGACATGCTGGGGGTGTCACAGACATCAGCATCCAGGATCATCCACCAATTCCTGGATGCTATGCTTCAACATGCCAGTAAGCATATATGTTTTCCCCATAGCTCTGAGGAAAGGGACAGAATATGCAACAGTTCTACCTGGTAGCACACTACCCTGAAATACTAGGTGCCATAGATTGCACTCATGTAGAAATTAAGGCACCACCTGGGGAACAATGTAGCATCTACATTAACCCGATGGGCTATCACTCTGTCAACTTCCAAGTCAATCATCTTGAATGTGTGTGCTGCCAACCCTGGCAGTTACCAAGACTCACATATCTGGAACACCTCCCAACTCTATTAGATATTTGCTAGGGGGATATCCCACAGGCTCATTTACTGGGGGATGCAGGCTATGCACTGGAACCATGGCTGATGACACCCATCAGAAATGCACACATGCCCAAGGAAGAATGCCATAATGAGGCACATGCTGAAACCAGAAATGTCACAGAGCATGTGTTTGCATGGCTCTAATTCCTAGATACATCTGGGGAGCCATGGAGTACATTCCATGGACATGTACAGAAATCTTCACAATATGTGTCATGCTGCACCACATAATGCTGAGGAAACAGCTGCAGCAGGATCATCAAGGGGAAGGGGCACGCATCCCACCACCAATGCAGAGGTCACCACAGCCACATGCAGATGAGGAGTCAGAGGGGGAACCACCAGCTGCTGTGGGTGGAGGCAGACATAGGTGTCCTCAATATGCCCTTGCATTGACTAAGAGACACTTAGCACACTCACTCACCACCTAGGTGCCTAAAACCTTCATCCTACTCACATACATATATTAACATTGATGCCAAGCAAGTCACACAACTCTTACCTTCCCATGTATTGGTTGTTTACTGTTTGTATCAGAGTCAGCCCTGAAGTAACACTGTGGCAACTGCTGCATTTACAAGGTAAGTCCTGAACCTGGAGTGTATTCTTCTTTACTGAACCTGATGTGTATTGTTTAATAATATCATGCCATCACTTGGTACAGTAAGTAAGTGAAAGGTGGGAGATTTGCACAGAAATTGCCTTAACATGTGACAGCAGAAACTTATTATATCTATATGTGTCCGTTAGTAAGTAGTAGGTCTCAAGCATTAAAGATTCACTCAGTCATACCTCTCAAAAGTACTGATTATCACTGCATGCCCTCAGTTTAGCACCATATGTTGTATTGGAAAATCGTTAAAGAGAGAAGTTAGAAAGTAATGATACACATTGCAGTTTCTGACTTCACAACCCTCACAAGATAAAACAACAGGGAGGATGCAAAACAATGAGAACAACAAGAGTAACATCTTTGTTTGTGCCATAACAGTAACTCACCTTTGCTCACCCCAAAAGAACAGTCTATGCTTGTTTGTTAAAGAACAGTATATGCTTGTTTGTCCCATAGCAGTAACTCAGCTTTGTTTCCCCCCTCAAAAGAACAGTGTACCCTTGTTTGTTCCATAAGAGTAACTTACCTTTGCTACCCTGCAAAAGAGCATTCTATGCTTGCTTGTGTCATCCAACTTGCCCTTCAGTTATTGGCTACTGCATATCATATTATTCTCAGTTAATATCCTCACACAGATTAAGGCCAATGATATAGAATGGCTTGCACACTGCATGTGTCAAAGTACTGGTCAGATAATTGATGAATGACTAAGAAACACAGAAAGGAAAGACAGAGTTGTATGTTTGCAAACAATAATCATAATATGTTGTGTGATTACTAAATGCAATATGTCCAAATATAATAAATTTAATAAATGTATAAATAATTTATGGTTTGATATCAATGTACATTCTGTTGCAGTTGTTTTTTAAAGAATGACTTCACTTCTTTGTTGCAAAGCAGTTTGGGTGATAAAGAGGAATAAGGCACCCATCCTGTTTTCTGAAGATGCCTTGGAGTCAAAGTTGAAATCCAGACATATTTAGAAGTATCTCATGTGTACTAACATTTTCTACTGTGTATGTCATAAATTGCTTTTCCTCATTTCAAGCATTCCACCCATTTTTCACTGGATAAGTAGATCATGCACAAAGTAGACAGTCAAAAATAGAAATTGGATATATTCAGTCAATGCAATTGCCTGTGGCAGCAGGTATACGTGTAGGGCTAGAATACAGATGGTCCTTGGTTCTAGTACAGGGTGCACAACCTTTGTTTTACTGTTGTGACATTGCAGTTTATAGCAATGAACTGCAACACAGACAAGCATTTTCTTAACCTTATTGTGACAATATGTGTAAGTGTAGGACTGCTATGGCCCTGGGTTTAAATAGAGCATATTCCATACACTTTTACTGTTGTTCCACTTCCCATTATAGTCACTCTCACTTATAGCACTTGACATAGTGTAGCTAATATTAATTATATGTATGAAGGTGCATCACTATTATTGTGTCAGTTATTTCTTTATTTATTTATGTATTGTCACGTTTATTATCAAATGTATGACTGTGGGTATAATGTGTACTATGTTCCTGTAAGTATATTTCTGTTGTCTGGACTGTCATGACATCCACATTTGCCAAATGCAAATAGACAAGTACTTGTACATCAAATAACCTTGAAATTGCATTGCTTGCGACTGTTACACACCACTTACCATCCTGCACCATATTTGCATGATGGTGCACAGTACACAACAGTTTCAACAGTGTGCACACTCCCAGTAAATGTGATAACTGTAATTGACAGGGCGTCAACATTATCTGTTGCTCTTGATCCTTGCTCTTGTTCCTTGATAGACATGGCAGGCATTTGTCAAGAGGGTGTGAGATTTAGGGCTTAGGGATGTTGTCTCCAGGAGCCCAAGATTTTTGTTGGACTCCTAGTGAAACACTTCAGTGCCAAGTGGCTGCAGGGTGACTATTCTGGGTCTCAGTATAAGTCAGGGGATTGGGATAGTTTGGCCCAGGCTGTGACCAATACTATTGGTATTCCCCACACTAGTTAATAATGTAGGCAGCACTACAATGACCTCTGCAGGAGGAAATGGGGTACCCTCAATTCTTGGATTGAGGAATTTAAGACAAAGGACATCCCACAGATGTGTAAGTATCAACTACAGAGAGTACTTGCAAGGCTTAAAAGCTGAATGTAGGGAAGACTGGTACTCGTATTGGCATTCTGTTCTGTTATGTTTTTTCCACAGTTGTCATGGAGAGGGAGTGCAATGTCAGGACCCATGCCACTAAATTGGCGAGGGTCAGGGAGGCATGTGGTATGTATGCAGCAGAAAAGTAGTGTTATTGTAGCATTAAAAGTTAACAATAGCTTTTTTGATATTTTATACAGATGTATCAAATTGAGCATGCATATTTCAATTGTAAAAGTAAGTATGCATGCATGATGTCCAGTCACTATCCCACCGGACTGGAGCCAATATGTGACGTCCCCCACTTAAAACTCGGGTCAGTATTTAAGAAGCCTCAATCCTCACCACTGACTCCAGTGTGTGAGCATCACAAAAAACACCAGAGCACAGAGCAAACAAGAGTAAAATTTCACAATTTCCCTTAAGGGCACAACAGGAACAGGCTTTATTTTCTGGGGACTGGACTATATACCTCTGTCCATCCCAAATGTAATCCCTTATTATATACTTCAGAGCAATGTGTTCCAGTTTAAGACCTCTGACTCACTCACACTCAAAATACATTTAAATCTCACACACTCAAACACTTACTGGAAGCCTGACACAGATTTCCAGCTGTGTCCCCCTCCCCAGTACAAATGGTAAACGCTGCCACCAGAGTCAGACAGGTCTACATGCCCTTCAAAGGGTGATCAATTATTAAAAATTAAATAAAATAAATGAGAGCTATGACCAGAAGCAGACAGTCATTCGATGTGACCCGGGGAGTATCAAACAGGTATAAACACTCTATAATCTCCACACACACTGATTGTCCAGCCACAATGTAAAGTAATGAAAAACATTTATTAATAAGTAAAATGATTACAAGAATGTAAATCAATAATTTTCAATAAACACCAGAATTTAATCACCAGAAATATAAAATTAAGCTGTAGGATACAGGTCCATCATCTTAGAAAAACTCTATCTAAATAACGAAACTTTCCTAATCTAACTAGAGAATACTGTCCCTGATCTAATCTATAACATAACAGCAAGGTGAAGGCAGGCTTACAGTTTTTGGTGAGTCCTTTTTCTTGGGTATCCATTTCACAGTACTGTAATTGACTAAAACTCTTAATTAACTGCCCACAACTGACTTCTTTTATAGTCCAGGTTAACAGTCTCAACTGTCTCATTTTAAAAAATAACCATCAGCTGTTTGAAAAAGTTCTTTGTTATGTCCATCATCTGTTCAAATAATCATCTGGCAACCAGGAATATTCTAATGACATCACCTACTGATCAGCTGATTCTTTACAAACAGTTTGTACTTTAGAATCGTCCTCACAAACGTACAATTAGAAATGTATCAAAACAAGGAGAGATTCTTTAAACATTTTGTATAAACAGAGAAATACTCATTATTTTAAAAACTTATTTACATTTTCACAATTAGACATGCTGGCATACAATACCAGTTAATCTGAGAATATACACAAATCTCAGACATGCTAACACAGACAACAGTGTTTTCATTTTCTTCACAGCATGCATTAGTCTGTAGCACAAATAAAGCTAGCTTGTTTGATATTTTATACAGTTGTATCAAATTGAACATGCACATTCCAACTGTAAAAGCAAGTAACCATGCATTAGTCTGTAGCACAAACCAAGAGTACAATATTAGACTTTATTCAGAGGTGGTAGGTTCAAATACCACACATCTGCATATATTATCCATTTTTACTGTTGAAGAAATAGATTGCTATGCTTCTTTCCTACCCCCTCCTACATATTCCTGTATTTCTTTCTATTTGTTCTTCTCCCTGCTTGCTTCCCATTTCACCACGGTTCTGTCTTCCCTATTTCTTTTATTTACTGCATTATTGCATGATGGTGTGTATCATGCACAAACATGCACCAACAGTAAAGCAAAAGTTATTAAAAGTATTAGATACAGCTGTATTCAAACCCAGTACCATCTACCCCCAAAAAGGAATGCATCATTACATTAACACCTACTGTGACAGAGTCAGTTAAATAGTAGCTGTATTCCAGAGACTCAGTACTGACTATCAGACTTTAGCATCCCCATTTCACCATTGTCCTGTCTTCCACATTTCTTTTCTTTAATGCATTATTGCAGGATGGTGCACATTGAGCACCAACATGCACCAACAGTAAAACAAAACTAGTTAAAAAATATTAGCTACAGCTGTATTCAACCCAGTACCATCTGGCCTCAAAAAGGAATGTATCAGTGCATTAACACCTGCTGCCACAGAGTCAGTTAAGTAGCAAGTGTATTCCACAGACTCAGTACTAACTGTCATACATTAGCAATGCTGCCACTAGAAGAGTTACATGACTTTCCCCTTATGTACTAGTCATTCTTAAGGTCTCCCTTTTTCCTGTAGAGCAATGCCAAGCAAACAAGATAAGCATAGCCAAACCTTCCATTATCCCTCTGTTACCTGTGATTTGGCGAAACACCACCTTGTACAAACAATGGCCAAAAATAATAAAATAATAAAATAATAATAAAAAACTGACAGAGAAAACACGATTTGCATACAATTGAAGAGGTGGTTACATGTTAATGAAACAGAACCTGCGAGTTGTGCATTGCTTAATTGCATTTCCAACCTTGATAGATGTACATGTAATGCTTTGTAAGTCTAACCTGACACACCCACTTGATATAAGCATTCACAGTTGCCATCCATACACTGAGAGAGTGTCTGCAGGATGTTTACATGTGCTACATGGGGCCAAGGATTTGGGATTCAGCAATTCTAATGAGTTCATATCTAATTTGTGTATTCACTGTGCTGACAGCCCTAAATCTACCCCAGAAGGCAACAGTGTAACTAGAGAAACTAAAGGGGGTTGAAGTGTTTATATGTTGAACACAGAGGGGAAAAAATCATCTGCTTTACTGTATTTGTGTTTCCTCCTACTTTATTTTGCTTTTGCCTCTTCTTAAAGTACTCAATTTTATTTATTCTGTTGCACTTATTGCTGCTTGGTAGTAGCCTGATTAAATTGTAACTGTTATTCTAAGTCTTTTGGTTTAAGCACTTGGGCTTCATGCCAGTTGTTTTACATTAAGAAGGTTTGTGGTCTGCACTGTTGTGGCAGGACAGGTAGCTTACATCCTTCTAAGCTGGAAATTGCTGATTGAACGCTCAGTGTCTACTATTCTAAAAGTGTATTAGTTCTGCTTTACGCCCTTGGGCTTTGGGACAGTTATTCTACATTAAGAAGGTTAATGGTCTGCACTCTTGTGGGAGGAGAGGCTGGATTCTGCCCTTCTGAGCTGGAAATTTATGGTCACAGGCTTATTGTGCCTGCTTATTTGAACTATTTATTTCTGAAATTGTGTGCCTTGTTGCTGTAGCATAGGACCGGATTCAGGCCTGCTGAATCTAGCTTTATTTGTATAACTTGAGCACTGATCCAGGCCTTTTTTCTGGTAAATTGGGTAACTTGTTTAAATCAGATTGTTCATGTTCTATTGTTTTATATATATATATGTATATATATATATATATATATATATATATATATATATATATATATATATATATAAATTGTACTTTATTCATCTGCTTTTACTGTAGTTGTGTTTCTTCCTACTTTATCACTAGGGGTATTGACTACATCTCTGAGCTGAGGAATATAACAATAAGCATCTTTTTATGTGCATTTAAAGTGTTTTTTTTTTTATTTTATCTGCTTTATTTTCTGAAAAAAATATATATATACTTGTTTCCCACCTTTCTAAGCTAGTATAGTCCAGTTATTAGGTTAGTGCTGAATTCAGGGCTGTGTTACAAATTTCTGTGTTTGCCCATACCTTACTTGGTTAGAAGGAAGTTTTTCTGTTCACCTGTGAGAGAGGGGAGCTTTGAGCAGCCTATCTGTCCCTGGAGGAGTAGTTTCAGCCCATAAAGTAGTTTATTGGTCATTTTGGGCTAATTTCTATCTCTTTCATTTCCCTGCTATAAAAAACTGCATTTGCCAAGTTTTGCACGCCAGGCAGTGCCAGTTAGCTAGGGTATATCTATTCCCGGCTCCACAAAGACTCTTCTTCAATTTTTCCCTTGGAACTAGAAAAACTTTCAACTTAAGCACTCAAGCCACCCATTTCTCAGCCTGGCACTTACTCAAAACTTATAGCAAGCACTTATAAACCCTAGCACTACAGAAGGACAAGGCTCTCTATTCGACCTTACCAGCCATTCAGTAAAACAGTTTACTGTACCTATCCAGGCATGTCCAAAGGGCAGTTTCAGGTGTACTCTCCAGTTCAACTGGTGAATCTGGGCATTTTGAGGCAGTGTTACAACTGCCTCATGCACACAGACAACCCTCTATTTTTACCACCAAACACTAATAAATGCAAGAGATGCAATTATACAGCCAAACTGGAGGCTAAGCTCTCTCAACCCAAGACTGGATCAGACAGTCAAGAGGAGAGGGGAAATACTGGCATCACACCACCAGTCTCACATAGACCCATTAAACCAGCACCGGCAAAAAGCACACATAATTACAGGAAAACATACTCGGAGGCTCTAAATAAAAATTTGCAAAAGCAACAGAGCCCTCCAAAGCAAACATCCAAGCAACCTACACCCCCCCAACACAAACCATGAAACACATACTTCAGAAAACCAGTGTGCCACGCAATCACAGCCCTCAAGGCAAAATAACATACCCAACATACTAGTAATATGTAACTCTATAGTCAGGCACAATGATGTCCCACTCACTAGGCTGAAAAAAGAGAAGGTTACTGTTAGCTGCCTGTTGGGTGCCAGGATCTGCCATATAACACAAGCACTCAGGTCACTCCAGAACAAGTACAAATACAACTTTGTCATTGTCCATGTTGGTGTGAATGACCTGAGCCGTACCTCCCTGGACTACATGAAAAGAGACATGGAAGAGCTCTCTGATCACGTAGCCCAGCTGGTATGATCCTGACCCTGAGTAACATCTTTCCCTCACCAAGAATGATACCACGGTATAAAGAAAAAAATTATCAATTTCAGCAATTGGCTAAGTTTCTGGTGTCATTCAATGGGGATCTAGTGTCTGTCTGCCTGGGATGACATGCTCGACAAGCCAAGCTGCTTCACTAGAGACGGCTTGCACCTGTCACCCTTAGGCTTTCAAATACTGGCCAAGGCTCTTGCCACCCCCATAGTGCCTTTTTTAAGCAAGGCTCAAAAGACAAACCCTCTGTCATAAATAGCACAAGTAACAAAAATCTGAGGGTGATACTACTCAATGCCAGAAGTTTAATCCCCAAACTGCACGCACTCGAGGCACTCCTCAGTATGGAGAAAATCGATATATGTGCAGTAACAGAAACCTGGTTTAAGGCTCCAGAGAGCACCCCAGCACTATCAGGCTACAACTCATACCATACTTTTCGGCCACAGAACCCGTCCTACATAAGCTCAAAGATGAACTAACCCCTCACCTAAACACACTGTACAAACTCAGCCTCTCCACATACCACATACCCATAGAGTGGTGCACAGCAATGGTTACTCCGCTCCACAATGGTGAGGCCACAACAGACCCTGTGAACTATTGCCCTATAAGCCTGACTAGCTTGGTCTGCAAGGCTATGGAGCGCATTATCATGGACTTCATTAACAGAGACATTGGGAACTTCCAAACACTGGAACCTACCCAGTTTGGCTTCGTTAATGGCAGATCATGCCTCCTAAACCTGGTGGACTTCTTTGAGACAGTTACCAAGGCTATAGATGAGGGAAAGGTAGTACACACAGCCTACCTAGATCTTGCAAAGGTCTTCAACACCATCCCCCATTCTGGTATTATAGACAAGCTCACCAGCCTGAACATAAACCCCTATGTCACAAGATGGGTTGCCACTTGGCTCATGGACAGAACCCACATGGTGAGAGTTGCAGGAGCTATGTCTGACCCTAAACCGGTTACAAGTGGTGTTCTCCAGGGCTCAGTCCTAGGACCCCTCCTGTTCAGCATATACTTCTCAGAGGTACAGACAAGCACAGGAGGACTATGGCTGACCAAGTTCGCAGATGACTGCAAACTAGGGGCTATAACTGACTCTCTGGCTGACACAGACATCCTCCAAAGGGTCTCACTGAGATGGATACCTGGTGTCAAAATCATGGCCTCAAGCTAAATGCCAAAAAGTGCATAGTTATTACCTTTGGAAATAACAAAGTACCCACAAACTACCACATAGTTGATAGTCCCCTAAATACGGAAAACGTAATAAGGGATCTGGGGACCCAAGTAGATAGTAATCTCTCCTTTGATAATCACATTGACAAAGTGGTTAGAAATTCCTTCTATGTGGCCCACCTAATCACAAAAGGGTTTGCATCCAGATCAAAAGAGGTCATTGTGCCCCTCTACTCATCATTCATCAGACCCATCATAGAGTACAACGCCCCATTTGGGATGTACCTTACAAGACACCTGCAACAGCTGGAAGTCCACAGAAGTACCTCACCAAGAGGATCACTGGCCTCAAACAGATGCCCTATGCAGCTTGACTGAAGAAACTCCAGCTGTACTCGGTTGCATACAGCCTGCTCAGAGGTGATCTCTGCCTGACATACAAGGCCATGTCCAACCCAGAATTGATGGACATGCTCCACCTAAAGAAAACCTTATCCCCTCAAGCCACATGCTCTAGGGATCTAAACCTCACCAAAACAATAAATAGAACATGCTGTAGGGATAGATTCCTGTCCCAGAGACTTCCCATGCTTTGGAACAAGATTCCAATCTACATTAGGCAGAGCTTCTCGCTAGCACTCTTCAAGAGAAACCATGACAAGTGGATGGGAAACAGAAAGTTTGCCTCGGGGATCACTTCAGTGGCTCTGCTGGACAGAGGCACAGGGAACTAATCTAAGGGGGCGGCGAAAGCCAACACATTCTGGCTAGGCATATAAATGCCTTCGGGAAGATAGCCTAGTACCTACCTATGAATCTATGAACCTAGGAGTACTGATTTTTATATATGTCTGCATTTTGTCAGCTACATATTGCATATGCTGACAAGTATGTAGACCAGTGTGCATATTGCACCTAGTCAGCCACTGTAGTCAGAGAGTAAGTGCATATAAGTTACTGACCAAGTGCGAGATCAGTGGCATTTTATGAAATCATTCAGAGTGAGTGCAAGCTTGAATGGAGATGAACTTGTGAGTGTGGTAGAAGTGATGAGTCAGTCAGTAAACATATGAAGTTCGAAGTACATGTTCTAGTTACAGCACCTGATGTGTTTATATACAATAAATGACTTGAACCTATCTTGAACCTCAGGGTCTCATTTGAATACACGAGACATGTGACATGGTGTCACAATGGGATTCGAAGTTGAAGCAGCTCACAAACCATGAGGCACGCAGTTAGAGGTGGAGTAATATACAGGAGTGAACTCGCAAACAGGTCAGTGGCTATTTGAATGCACTTAAAACTCATTTAAATAATTTTCAGTTGCCAAACATGTGACAAAGCATTTGAAGTGTACAAAAAAATTTCTGAGATATTCAAAATGTCCAAAATAGCAACATAATGATTAAAGTGTTTGAAATAATCTCCAAAGTGTTTAAAATGCTCAAAAAGTTTAAAATATCCACATTTTTTTGCAATATACTTCTTCTCAGTAACTAAGATTTTTCAAAGTGTCCAGAGTGTTTGAAGTATTTGCAGTGTTAAAATAAAGCATTTTGAGAGACATTATTGTGCATTTGAGCATAATTATAAGTACCAGGTCTATACTTACATTTAAAATAATTTTTTTTTATGGCAGAGGGATTTCGTTGACCTGACCCACTAGTATTTGATAATAATATTGAAGAGGACTGGCGAGTGTTTGAGAAAGAATAAGATATTTTAATACAGGCTGCATTTTCTGATAAAGACACATGTACAAAAGCATTTATACTTTTCAATTTAACTGGCTCAGACGTCATTGAACAAGAATGTTCATTTGTGTATGCACCTGCTGTCTATGCAAGGGAGGGAGAGAACCACCACACTGTGATAAAGGATGAAATGCAAGAAGACTCTGAGTGCTTAAAATGCAAATTTAGAGAATAGTGTAACCCTCAAATGAGTATCACAATGGATAGGCACAAATTTTACATAAAAAATCAAAATCCTGGTGAAACTGTTGCAGCATATATTACTGACTTAAGAAGTAACGCAAAAACTTGTTGATTTGGTGATCTAAGAGATGAGTTGATAAAACACCGTCTTGTATGTGGTGTTAATAATGATTTTGTGAGAAAGATTTTACTTTAAGATAGTGAATTAACATTAAGCAAAGCCATATAGATATGTCAAATATATGAGATGACAGAAAAGCATAAGAATATGCTCATGAATAAGAAAAGCATGATTGCAGTGTCTGCTTGTGTGAATGTTGACAGTGTGCAACAGAAAGTTAAGATGAAAAAGAAATATAAAATGAAGGGTGCCACTCCCAATTTCATTGCTAACTGTCACAATTGTGGAGGCAGTCATAAACCTAGATGGGATAATTGTTTAGCTTTTGGTCTTTGTTAGAAAAATATGTATTAATGTATATGTTTAGTGCTTATTAGAAGCTAAAAGGGTTAACACATTTTCATTCTATTTTATGTACAGCTTAATTCTGTACGAAATTACAAGATGCTTTTCAAACTGCAGTATGCTTTCTGAAATTGCAAGATGCTCTCTGACCTAGTATTTGCTAGCACAGCAAAATTCATGTTTATGCCTTTTAGAAATTAACTGAGAAGCAGGTGATTATCTCCTAGGTCAGGAAAATAATGAATAGAACAATACTGTTTTCTATAATGTTACTGAACTTGAACAATCAGCTCTGTTCGTGTTATGAGAACATGCACAGCTGCAGAAAAGAAAGATACATCGAACAAAGACTGCTTGAAGAAATGAACTATAATCTGTACTTGCTTTGTGCTCAAATTAGCCATAGTACCTTGAATGATAACATTGCATAGTGAGAAGCTGTATCTGACCAGTGGTCATCAAGGCCACGTTGTTTTTTCTTAGTAAGTTTTTTTTGTAAACTTGATATGCCAGCAGAAAATCATGGACAAACAGCTGCTATGAAATAATATTGAAAGAACTTGTGATTTATTACGTCAGCTTGGTAGGCAATGTCTTGTAAGAAATGTATAAGAATAGCTTCACTTCCTGATTCTAGTTAGACAAACTCTGTATTAGCATGTTTTTGTCTCCTTGCTGCAAGATTAAAGTGCCTTAACCTGAACCTGCCGTGTGTTGATCTTTTTGAAGTTGTTTTTCCTTTGACAGTCTTCAATGTCACAAATGTAAAAAGTGGAATAATTTCAAAAGGCTCTGTAAGTCTAATGTGCTGCAAATTTATGTTAAAAGAGATTATCCAAAGAAGCAAGTAAAAGCTGTAGCAAACCCTGAGAGCTGTTAGCAAATGTTTTATATTGATGGTGTCTCTGTGATCGAAGAGGACACTTAAGGTTAATCATTTGTGAACTGAGATGGTGGAGCTAGGAACTAAACATTTTATTTAAGGGGTAAAATAAAACATTTCAGAGCTTTATTGGAAAGGCTCACCCAGACTCTGCTACACTTTGCTGTGAGGGAAATGTTGGTTTGTTTTTTTATTTGTTGTATTTTGTATTGGTTTATTGCATTTTTATATTTTGAGTGCTGTGATTTGTTTTCTTTACCTTGTGTTTTGCTTGTGTTCTGCTTTTAACTGCATATTAAAACTTCAAAAAACACCACAGCTCTGTTTCTTGTGAGTCTGGCAGAAATTAATTTTTTTCCCACCCCCTTCTATTTAAGGGGGTAAATAAAACATTTCAGAGCGTTATTGGAAAGGCTCACCCAAACTCTGCTACACTTTGCTGTGAGGGAAATGTTGGTTTGCATTTCTTTGTTGTATTTTGTATTGTTTTATTGCCTTTTTATGTTTTGAGTGCTGTGATTTGTTTTCTTTACCTTGTGTTTTGCTTGTGTTCTGCTATTAACTGCATATTAAAACTTCAAAAGACACCACAGCTCTGTTTCTTCTGAGTCAGGCAAAAATGATTCCCCCCCACCCCCCACCCTGTCACTGTCGTGTTCTTAAATACCACTGTCTTTCGAGCTGCCTGCCTCTTATGTTAATTTGACCATATATCTCATTTCCACTCTGCTTTCACTGGCTTGTGTGAGTAAGTACAAAATTATCATTTTGTGAAATCAATCCCCTTCAACTATTTAAATTTATTGGCCATTCTACTGTATTCCATAGTACCAGAATACAAAAGTGATCACCCCCTTTCAATCTATCTTGCTGTTTTAAAAATAGTGACTCTCCACTAAAACTTTACTTTTTAGACAGGTAAAACTTAAGTTACCTACTTTCACATCTAACGTCTCTAGTGCACAGTGCAGTGTTTAGGATAAACCATTTTTTTTCATCTTACCTTAAAGCATCCCTGTGACTAGCACTTGCTCTAATACCTGCTGGAAAGCACTAGGAAGCCTTAAACTGATACAAGCACTTGACTCTCCTTATTAATAAGGAGAAATTAATCATAGGCACTAAACAGCCTATAATTGCAAGTACCTTGCTAAGGTAAGGGAAAACAGCTCCTGTACTTAAAAAAAAAATCACCAAACCAGGTATGTCCAAGGGTCAGTTTCCGTTTATTTCTCCTGTCCACCTGGTGAATCTGGGCATACTGGGGCAATGCAGCAATTGCCTCATGTACACAGACAACCCTCTCCTCCTACCACCCAACACTACAACCTGTGAGAGATGCACTTACATAGCCAAACTGGAAGCAACGCTCTCTCCACCCAAGTTTGTGCTAGACAGTCAAGAGGAGAAGGTTAACACCCACACTACACATCAAACAACACATAGCCCTTCTAAACTCACACCACCAACACCCACACATAGCAACACTAAATCCACATATGTGTTGGCCCTTAACTGTAACCTGCCCAAGCAACAAGGACCTCTGAAGCTGAAATGGAAACAAACACCAATCACAAACAAAGTGTCACATAGCTCACAACACCAGTGTGCCACCCAGCAACATCCCCTAAGGCAAGACAACATACCTAACACTTTAGTCATAGGTGACTCTATAGTCAGGCACAGTGATGTCCCACTCACCAGGCTGAACAAGGAGAAAATTACAGTGAGCTGCCTGTCGGGTGCCAGGATCTGCCACATAACTCATGCACTCAAGTCACTCCACAAGTACAAATATGACTCTGTCATTGTCCATGTTGGAGTGAATGACTTGAGACATACCTCCATGGACTACATGAAAAGAGACAAGAAAGAGCTCTTGGATCATGTGGCCCAGGCAGGTATGACCCTAGCCCTGAGTAGCATCCTGCCTTCACCCAGAATGATGCCACAATATCAGGGCAAAATGATTGACTTCACCAATTGGCTAAGCTTCTGGTGTCATTCAAAGGGGATCCAGTATCTGTCTGCCTGGGACGACATGATGGACAAACCACGATGCTTTGCCAGAGATGGTCCGCACCTGTCACCCCTGGAATTCAAGTTACTGGCTAAGGCTCTTGCCACCCCTATTGTGCCTTTTTAGGCAAAGTTCAAAGGACAAAACCACCACCGGAACAGGTACAAGCATGAAAAATCTGAAGGTAATGCTACTCAATGCTAGAAGTCTAAACCTCAAAATGCACTCTCTCAAGGCACTCCTAAAAATGGAGAACATCGATATCTGTGCAGTAACTGAGACCTGGTTCAAGGCTCCAGGCTACAACTCTTACCACACTTTTCGGCTACCAAACCAGGATAGAAACACTAAAGGTGGAGGAGTGTCCATATTCACCAAGGATATTCACACCACCAGGTTAGTTGCCCAACACAATGCGTCTGAAATTCTCCAGGTGCAACTAACACTAGGTAAGACTGCAATCCAAATTGTAGCTTGCTACAGATCTCCCACCATGCCCCAAGATTTTCACTACACCTTTCTAAACATACTGGAAAATATTAATATACAACCAAACACCCTAATACTGGATGATTTCAACTACCCTGCCATTAACTGGGAAAACTACTTGTGCACCAACACCTTTGCCCAACAGTTCTTGGAATTCATAAATTCCAATGCCCTAAATCAACTAATCCATAGTCCCACCAAAGGCTCCAATATCCTAGACCTGGTCACTACAATTTACCAATATGGCCAGAAATCGATGCTCTACACCTATGGTCACCCCCCACTCCTTGGTCAGATCGAGACCATAAGCTAATCACACTTAACATTCACATCACCCCACCCCAGTAAGGAAACCTCCATAAAAACTTATCCAAGGCCAATTTCATGCTACTCAAGTCAAAAGTTACAAACTTCATGACACCCATGCAGGCAGGAACTGAAAGTTACGACTGCTGAGTCTACACTCAAGGCACTGTACAAGCACATATCCACTTCATGCATGAATTGTGCTATCCCAAATAGAACCAAGATGCTCTCCTCCGAAAAAAGGAAGCCAATCTGGTGGCCCCTGCCATAAAACAAACTTTAACAAAAGGAAAAAACTGTTGCAGAAAAAAGAGGAAAATCCCAGGATGCAAAAACTCCTTACCAGCCCACAAATATGAGTATACAGTCAAATTTTACAAAGAGAATTTGCAAAACCAAAAGGACACAAATAGGTAATGTTTTAGTATAAGCTTAAACTTTTTGGTTATTATCTATACTGGTAATATTGCTTGGAAAGTTGTTCCATATCTTTTTTGTTGAGTTTGCATACATCTGTAAGTAGTCTATCCGCAGAACAGAGATTTCTGATGGGAACATGGATATGCAAAAAAGATGTTAAGGCAGGACAGCTGTCAGGTTTGTATATTAGCTTTTTGTGCAATTGTAAGTTGTAGGTAGTCAAGATAGTGGGGAAATTCTAGTCAGTTTAGCTTTTTAAGGGTATTTCCATGCATAAATTGCCCCAACTACAGTGCAAAGGCTGCTTGGTATTGCCATCCATACAGCTTGATTCTGTGCATTAGGTGAAACCTACCTGGCCTCCATTAAGAGTCACGGTGATGAGTCCCTCCCGGCAGAATGGGTAAGCTGCTGTCATCCATTCATTCCAACCTGCCACAGCTAGCACCTTCACCTCCTAGATCACTAAGCGATCCTTGGCTACTTTTGTTTTAGTCAGGGCTTTATCCTTTTGATCTCAAATGTTAGCTACAACTTCCCTTCAGGCATTTGTCAAGACTTACAAAAAGCCATTTACACCAAATAAAGTTGATCATTATGTGGATGGTATTTTTCCACTGGTAAACCATGCCAAATAAGAATGTCTCATCTCTGGCAAGCATATATGAGTGTGTGATTAAACAGGGCACCAACAGGAAAACTGTGAAAGAAATCATTAGCGTGGAGCTACTGCACATGAGACAGTGATTTTCTTGAATCAGGTAGATATATATATATATATATATATATATATATATATATATATATATATATATATGTGTGTGTGTATATATATATATATATATATATATATATATATATATATATATATAAATATATATATATATATATATATATATATATATATATATATATATATATATAGATAGATAGATATACAGATACATATATATATATATATATATATATATATATATATATATATATATATATATATATATCATCCCCGTTGGGAAAAACCCAGTTCTCATGAACTACTACATCGATGGTAGTCCACTGAACACAGAAGGCATTATAAGAGATCTGGGAACACAGGTTGACAGCAACCTCTCTTTTGACCACCACACTGCCACTGTGGTCAGAAAGTCCTTCTACGTTGCACATATCATTACTAAGGGTTTTGCATCCAGGAAGAAAGAGGTCATTGTCTCCCTCTACTCTACCCTCATTAGGCCAATCATCTAGTACAATGCCCCATTTGGCATGTACCTCACTAGACACCTGCAACAACTGGAAAGGCTGCAAAAGTACTACACAAAGAGGATCCTAGGCCTTAATCACTTGTCCTATATGAACAGACTCAAACAACTCCAACTATTCTCTGTCTCATATCGTCTACTTAGAGGTGATCTCTGCTTGACTTACAAAGCCATGTCTGACCCAGCTCTGTTAGAAATGGTACATCTAAAGAAATTTCAATTCCTCTACACCACACACTCCAGAGACCTCAACCTCATTACCACAATCAACAGAATGTGGTGCAGGAACAGGTTCATAACCCAGAGACTGTCCATGCTATGGAATAGACTTCCCATACATGTCAACCACAGCACCTCACTGGCCCTCTTCATTATTTATGTATTTGTTCATTCATCTGATGTGTACACAGTCATATAAATGGCTGTAAGTAATGGTTACATCTGTGAGTGTTTGTATGTATGTGTGTGTTTGTGTGTGTGTGTGTGTGTGTGTGTGTGTGTGTGTGTGTGTGTGTGTGTGTGTGTAAATACTTTATTCCTGCATCCACAGTAGTTATGGTGTAAAGGCCTTAAGAAATCTGTTGTAATAAACAGTAACATATGAGCCATATTCTTTGGGTATGATCCATGCTTTTATTATTTTATTGAAAGTTCACAGTGTTTTCATTATTTAGCAGTGAATAAATTGGACATCATGAAGTCTAAGAGTAATAATATTCTAACTATGAATACTTTAATTTTTTGTATGCATGTAGGTGTGAATGCACTGTGTTTAGGTTACAACAGTTTGTCTGGCAGCTACTGCAGGTGAGTTAGGGTATGAGCTGTTAACGAGCTGCTTCTTGTAGTATATGGTTTGATTCCCTCAGCCTTTGTTTGTCTTCCATGTGACTCTGCACAATCATTTCACTGAACAGCACACCTGGACTGCTACAGAAAGGGTGCAATTTTGTCCAGTGAGTTGTCCCAGTGTGTCAGCAAATGCTTTACAGATTTGTCTTTTGATTTATTGCACTATTCACAAAGCTGCTAATTAGTGCTTCACTGTATGCTACTTCATAACAAATCCCAGCAGGTTACTTGTTGTTTATTAGGTCGCCAGATCCAGTTTCAATACTAGGGAGTTTTAAGAGAAAAGGACTTTACTGTTGTTCAAGCTAAGTCTGTTTTCAACAATTTTGTTTGTTTAGTAAATGGCTGTGAATGCTTTTGCTATAAAATTTGAAATACGGTTTAAAATTAAAATCCAAATCTCTGATCAGTGCAAAACAAGCACAGTTTGCTGCTCTTGAATTTGTATTATGAGATTTTTTCTCTTTTTCATGAGACAAAAATGTCTTTGTGCTATTCTTTTACTTTATTGTATTATCTACCAACTTGATTTCTTACTGAAACATACTAATACTTCATCATGCCTTTGATATAGGGCAGCACTGATACTACTGTCAGTATACCCTGTGTCTAGATAGACGTCCTTATCCAGCTGTGGATATGCCAGGCATGTGGCCTGACTCAAGATATCCTTTAAAGCTTTCATAGCTTTTTCTTGTTCTTCCCCTCATACCCAGGGTTCTGAGTTTTTCAGCAGCTTGGTAAGGGGATATGCTACTTTTACATTGTCCTGGATAAACTGTCTTCAGTAATTACATATACCTAGAAGGCTTCTTAGACTCATCTGTTTTTTTTTGGAGGGTAGATTCATTGGCTAGCCTATATATTGTTGTTTTGAATGCATAAACCATCTGGCCCAATTTCATACTCTAGATACTTGCCCTTGTTTCAGTACCACAATCCTTTTGTGGGGGGACAATTTGGCCCCAGCATTATTTTGCTGGTTTAACACATAGGTCACTTTAGCAATAGGATCGCTTTTGATTAGTTCATCCTCTTAAATCAGATTCCCTCTACTTTCTGTATCAGGCATGGTCATGTGCAGGAAGACACTGAAATCTGAAGCTGAGTTCAGTCTTCCAAATGACACCTACTCCAAAGGTACTGTTTTCGACCAAAGGAGAAAGCCAATTTGTAGGAGTCTTGGCGATGGACCTTGAGGGTCCAGAATCCATTTGAGATATCCATTGTAGTAAAGTGTTTTGCATTCTCAACCCTAGTCAAGCATTGATCCATCAGCTTCTATTTTCTGAAGACATGAATTTTATAGTAAAGGATGTGTGAAGGAGCAACAGACAAAGCAGGTTTATTAAAGGGAATTTCCATCTTCACTTGCAGTTTAAACTACATTACAAGGTATCTTTTCTTCTATGCATTTAAATAATTAAAGAAAATGACTGGACTGGCTTTCTTGGGGAGTGACCAACCTGTGGGCGTGGCTTGTAGGGGTGTTTCGTGAATATGACATGGGTGGGGCTTAAAGGGCGCCAGAGCACTACTTCGCCTAGGGCACCATATCAGCTAAGGCCGGCCCTGCCCCCACCCCCCACCCTGTCACTGTCGTGTTCTTAAATATCACTGTATTTCGAGCTGCCTGCCTCTTATGTTAATTTGACCATATATCTCATTTCCACTCTGCTTTCACTGGCTTGTGTGAGTAAGTACAAAATTATCATTTTGTGAAATCACTCCCCTTCAACTATTTAAATTTATTGGCCATTCTACTGTATTCCATAGTACCAGAATACAAAAGTGATCACCCCCTTTCAATCTATCTTGCTGTTTTAAAAATAGTGACTCTCCACTAAAACTTTACTTTTTAGACAGGTAAAACTTAAGTTACCTACTTTCACATCTAACGTCTCTAGTGCACAGTGCAGTGTTTAGGATAAACCATTTTTTTTCATCTTACCTTAAAGCATCCCTGTGACTAGCACTCGCTCTAATACCTGCTGGAAAGCACTAGGAAGCCTTAAACTGATACAAGCACTCAACTCTCCTTATTAATAAGGAGATATTAATCATAGGCACTAAACAGCCTATAATTGCAAGTACCTTGCTAAGGTAAGGGAAAACAGCTCCTGTACTTAAAAAAAAAAAGCATCAAACCAGGTATGTCCAAGGGTCAGTTTCCGTTTATTTCTCCTGTCCACCTGGTGAATCTGGGCATACTAGGGCAATGCAGCAATTGCCTCATGTACACAGACAACCCTCTCCTCCTACCACCCAACACTACAACCTGTGAGAGATGCACTTACATAGCCAAACTGGAAGCAATGCTCTCTCCACCCAAGTTTGTGCTAGACAGTCAAGAGGAGAAGGTTAACACCCACACTACACATCAAACAACACATAGCCCTTCTAAACTCACACCACCAACACCCACACATAGCAACACTAAATCCACATATGTGTTGGCCCTTAACTGTAACCTGCCCAAGCAACAAGGACCTCTGAAGCTGAAATGGAAACAAACACCAATCACAACCAAAGTGTCACATAGCTCACAACACCAGTGTGCCACCCAGCAACATCCCCTAAGGCAAGACAACATACCTAACACTTTAGTCACAGGTGACTCTATAGTCAGGCACATTGATGTCCCACTCACCAGGCTGAACAAGGAGAAAATTACAGTGAGCTGCCTGTCGGGTGCCAGGATCTGCCACATAACTCATGCACTCAAGTCACTCCACAAGTACAAATATGACTCTGTCATTGTCCATGTTGGAGTGAATGACTTGAGACATACCTCCATGGACTACATGAAAAGAGACAAGAAAGAGCTCTTGGATCATGTGGCCCAGGCAGGTATGACCCTAGCCCTGAGTAGCATCCTGCCTTCACCCAGAATGATGCCACAATATAAGGGCAAAATGATTGACTTCAACAATTGGCTAAGCTTTTGGTGTCATTCAAAGGGGATCCAGTATCTGTCTGCCTGGGACGACATGATTGACAAACCATGATGCTTTGCCAGAGATGGTCCGCATCTGTCAACCCTGGAATTCAGGTTACTGGCTAAGGCTCTTGCCACCCCTATTGTGCCTTTTTTAGGCAAAGTTCAAAGGACAAAACCACCACCGGAACAGGTACAAGCATGAAAAATCTGAAGGTAATGCTACTCAATGCTAGAAGTCTAAACCTCAAAATGCACTCTCTCAAGGCACTCCTAAAAATGGAGAACATCGATATCTGTGCAGTAACTGAGACCTGGTTCAAGGCTCCAGGCTACAACTCTTACCACACTTTTCGGCTACCAAACCAGGATCGAAACACTAAAGATGGAGGAGTGTCCATATTCACCAAGGATATTCACACCACCAGGTTAGTTGCCCAACACAATGCATCTGAAATTCTCCAGGTGCAACTAACACTAGGTAAGACTGCAATCCAAATTGTAGCTTGCTACAGATCTCCCACCATGCCCCAAGATTCTCACTACACCTTTCTAAACATACTGGAAAATATTAATATACAACCAAACACCCTAATACTGGGTGATTTCAACTACCCTGCCATTAACTGGGAAAACTACTTGTGCACCAACACCTTTGCCCAACAGTTCTTGGAATTCATAAATTCCAATGCCCTAAATCAACTAATCCATAGTCCCACCAAAGGCTCCAATATCCTAGACCTGGTCATTACCAACATGGGAAATCGATGCTCTACACCTATGGTCACCCCCTCATTGGTCAGATCAGACCATAAGCTAATCACACTTAACATTCACATCCCACCCCCACGCCCCAGTAAGGAAACCTCCATAAAAAACTTATCCAAGGCCAATTTCATGCTACTCAAGTCAAAAGTTACAAACTTCATGACACCCATGCAGACAGGAACTGAAAGTTCGACTGCTGAGTCCTACACTAAGGCACTGTACAAGCATATCCACTCATGCATGAATCGTGCCATCCCAAATAGAACCAAGATGCTCTCCTCCAAAAAAAGGAAGCCAATCTGGTGGCCCCCTGCCATAAACAAACTTTACAACAAAAGGAAAAAACTGTTGCAGAAAAGAGGAAAATCCCAGGATGCAAAAAACTCCCTTACCAGCCTCAGTAAGGAGCTGAGATCCCTCATAAAATCCTCCAAAGCTAGTTAGGAAAATAAAATTACCAAAGATTCCAAAGACAACCACAAAGAATTCTATAACTATGTCAAGAATCTAATTGGCAATGCTCAAATCTGATCTGAGCTACATGAGAAAGGCATTAAATATACTGATCCTAAGGATATTGCCAATATCCTGGCAGATCGATTCAGTGCCAACTTCACCCCCCTCTCACCCTCTAAATGGCCCATCTCAATACTGGAAGATTGCCAAAATCTGGTAATAACTGCCACACAGGTAAAAAACGCACTCTCCAAAGCTAAGAATACAGCCTCCATGGGACCAGATGACATCCTGGGCATCCTGGGCTGTGTACTACATGAACTACAAAATGAACTGGCACCCCACCTAAGTGTCATGTTTAATCATGCCCTCACCTCAGGCTTCATGCCCACTGAGTGGTGCACAGCTGCAGTTATCCCACTCCACAAGGGAGGGATCCACCTTGGATCCCAGGAACTACCACCCCATCAGTCTGTCGAGCCTGATCTGCAAGGCCATGGAGCATATTATTATGGAACTTATAAACAAAGCATTGGAAACCTTAAAACACTGTACCCCACCCATTTTGGGTTCGCGAAGGGCCAATCTTGTCTCCTGAACTTTATTGACTTCTTCTGATCAGTCTCCAGAGCCATGGATGAGGGTAAGGCAGTCCACACAGCCTATCTGGATCTTGCCAAGGCCTTTGACACCATCTCCCACTCTGGAATCATAGATAAACTTACTAAGCTGGGCATTAATCCCTACATCACTCGATGGGTTGCCAACTGGCTTACTGACAGAACTGTAAAAGTAGCTGACTCCAAATCCAGCTCCAGACAAGTGACAAGTGGATTACCTCAGGGTTCAGTCCTGGGACCTCTCTTGTTTGTCATCTACTTCTCTGAAGTACAGGCCAACACTAAGGGACTCTGGCTAACAAAGTTCACAGATGACTGCAAACTGGGAGCCATTATTGAATCTCCAAATGATGTGGATACTCTACAAAAGGGCCTTACATAAACACATGCTTGGTGCCAGAGCCATGGGCTCAAGCTCAATGCCAAGAAATGTATAGCTATCCCCTTTGGGAAAAAAACATGTACCCATGAATTATCACATAGGTGGGAGTACACTAAACACCAAAAGTGTGATAAGAAACTTAGGGACACAGGTGGACAGTGGTCTCACCTTCGATAACCACATAACCACAACAGTCAGGAAATCCTTCTATGTGGCACACCTCATCACTAAGGGCTTTTCATCCAGAAAAAAGGAGGTCATTGTCCCACTGTACTCATCCCTCATTAGACCCATTATAGAATACAACACCCCATTTGGTATGTACCTCTCAAGACATCTGCAACAACTGGAAAGGCCGCAGAAATACCTCACTAAAAGAATCACAGGCCTAAAGCAGATGCCCTATGCTGACTGCCTTACAAAACTCCAGCTATACTCTGTTGCATATTGTCTACTCCAAGGTGATCTCTGCTTAACATACAAGGCCATGTCAAACCCAGAGCTGTTGGATAAGCTACACTTAAAGAAATCCCAATACCTCAGAGCCACACGCTCCAGGAATCTAAATCTTGTCATCACAATAAACAAAACATGCTGGAGGGATAGGTTCCTGACCTAGAGACTCCCCTGACTCTGGAATAGACTGCCCATACATGTCAAGCAGAGTGCTTCTTTGGCCCTCTTCAAAAGGAACCTTGATGATTGGATGGGAGAAAGGAACTTCACCCCGGGGATCACGTCAGTCACCCTGCTAGACAGTGGTCCAGGGAAGTAAATAATGTGGGAAGAAATAGCCAGGGAATTGCTATGGCTAGGCTTGTATAGGCCCTAGGGCCGATAGCCTAGTACCAACCTATGAACCTATGAAACAGTTAATACAGTAGACTATCAGTTGTCAGCAAAGAGTGAAATATTTTATGCTGTACAAATTAATGGGAAACCTGTAGAGCTTAAAGTAGACACTGCATCTAAGTGCAATGCTATATCAGCAAAAATGTTTGCTAAAGTAAAAGCTGGTGAGAAACTTGATACAGCAAAGTGTACAAAACTAGTTGCTTATGGTGGTGAAGAGATTCAAACTGATGGGACAGTAGTTACTTCATGCCATTCTGCTGGAAACAGCTATGACTTGCAGTTTTCTGTAGTCAAAACACACATGCAGTCACTGTTAGGCCTCAAAGGTAGTCTGAGAAAGGTACTGATTTCATTTAATAAAGAGGTCCACCATATAAGTATAAGCAACAATGATAGTTTTACACAGAATATGTTTTGTGAATATGCTGATATTTTCAAAGATGAGCTTAGTAAATTTCCAGTCACATATTTCTTGAAGTTAAACCATGAAGTAAGTCCAGTTGTTAGAACAGAATGGAAAATTCCAGTAGCAATGTAGAATAAAGTAAAAGCAGAACTAGACAAAATAGTGCATTTAGGTGTCCTTACACCAGCAGTAGAACCGACTGAATGGCTATCCTCCATGGTCGTAGCTCATAAGAAAAGCTCAGCTTATATTCGAATGTGTATTAATGCAAGAGACTTAAACAAAGCACTTATGTGTCCTCATCATCTGCTGTATACAGTAGAATTAGCCAAATTCCACTGTTTTCTCAGGCTTAGATGCAAAAAGCTCTTTTTGGCAAATTTTGATGCATTGCAAATCTATATTGTTAACTATTTGGTAGGTACAGATTTTTGAGGATGCCATTTGGAATCAACTCTGCCAGTGAACTCTTTCAACGTGCCATGGAACTAATTTTTTATGGTTATCCATGTGCTATTATAGTAGACGACATTATTGTTGGAGGCAATGTTGAAGACAAACCTGATAGAAATCTCAGGAAAGTTCTAGACCAGGCACGTGAAGTAAATCTTAAATCGAATCCTCAGAAATGTAAATTCAATACAATGTTTTCTTGGTACGGTCAACTATTTAGGAAAGTTCATCCCAGACTTGAGTGAACTTTCTGCCCCACTATGTGAGTTGACATGCAAAAATGTACACTGGTCCTGGTCAGAACAACACCAAAGAGCATGTCATTTCCTGAATCAGAAAATTGCCAGTCTATCCACATTGAGATATTATGATGTTCACAAACCTGTAACTCTTTCTTGTGATGCTTCAAAGTATGTTCTTGGTGCAGCATGTCTTCAAGAAGTCATACGAGTAGCCTATACATTAAGAACTTTAACACAAACTGGTAGTCTGAGAATATGCACAAATTACCGCCTCACAGTAAGATGCTGTCTGGTTCGATTCCCAGCTGGAGCATCTTCTGCGTGGAGACATGTGTTAATGGGCGTACCTTCATTGAAGGTTGTGCATCAGGGCTGGTAACTCGGCACATAAAAAATCAACTACCATTCATTAGCGGACCGGAGTTCTGCTGTGGCGACCCCTAACCGGGAAAAGCCGAAAGACACAAACAAAGAGAAAGAACTTTTGGCAGTAGTGTTCACATGTCCGAATTACACTGGTTATATTTATGGCAGACCTATCCAAATAGAGACTGATCACCAGCCACTAGTGACAATTTTGAGAAAGTCAATGTATACCATTCTAGCATGATTGCAATGCATGATGTTAAAACTGCAAAAGCACAATTTCAATATTGTTTACAAAAAGGGAAAATACTTGCACCTTGCTGATGCTTTGTCACCTGCATTCAGACAAATGAAAGAACAGCATGAAAATGAAACAGCAGGCTTTGAAGTCATGGAAGTCAGAAATATTTCATCATCATGGCTTGATGAACTAAGAAATCACACAGCTTTAGATCCAGTTCTCCAGAAGTTGGAAAACGTTATCAGTCAACGGTGGCCAACACGACAAACCAGTTTATCACTTGACATTCAGCAGTATTTTCCTTACAGAGATGAGCTCATCATAATGGAAGATGGAATCATCATGAAAGGTCCTAAAGAGGTCATTCCTAAAGCATTACAACAAGAATGTATCAAAATCTTGCATCGTGGTCACCCAGTTACTGATTCAACCAAAAGAACCACTTCAGCTACACCAGATTTCTGAATTACCATGGTCGACGGTTGCCACAGATATTCTTGAATGGAATGGTCAGCAATCTTTAGTGTTAGTAGGCTCTTACTCAGATTGGTTTGAAATTGACTTACTTCCTAACTTGATGTCCAACACAGTCATTACAAAACTGAAGAGACATTTTTCTGTCCATGGTAGTCCGCATAAAGTCATGTCTGACAATAGTGGACAGTTTAGAGGTCAGCAGTTCGAGAAATTTGCTGAGTCTTGGGACTTTGTTCATATTACCAGTAGTCCTGAGTATCCACAGTTCAATGGGTTAGCTGAACATGCAGTTCAGAGTGCAAAATGTTTGTTGGAGAGATTCAAGAGAGATGGTACCGATGTTTTCCTTTACTTAGTCTCAGAAACATTCCTCAAGACAACTTGCTTGGCTCACCTACTCAGAGATTAATGTCCAGGCAGATTAGAACAACTTTACCAATCAGTAAACAATTGTTAGCACTAAATGTAAAGAACAACAGAGTGGTTAAGGCTCAACATTCGAGAAAATGTCAGTCACAAAATTGTACTACGCTAAGACCAGTAAGCCCCTTAGACCGTTACTATAATTGTGAGAATGTAAACATCCAAAGGATATGACTAAGTGAGAATCATAAAGAATATTTGTGAAAAACTGAGATCTTACCCCATATGACTAGAAGCAATGGATTTCAGAAGGAATCAAAGACGTGTTACGTGTCTCCGAACTAATGAAGCAGCAGATTGCCTGTGCCAATGACTCTAATTCACAGAGTGACTTTACACCTGTTCAAATTCAAAAGGACAGTGTGCTTCCTTCAAATAATTTTGATGTAATCCCTGATGTTTCAGTTGTGAAAGAATCCCCTTTTTGTTTATTAAGATGATATATTGTCTAGCTTTCAAAATGTCTTTGTTCTCCTATTTGTATGTCGAAAAAAAATTAAAGTGGGAGGATGTACATCAGTGTGTATATTGTACCTAGTCAGCCACTGCAGTCAGAGAGCATGTGCATATAAGTCACTGAGCATGTGAAAGATCAGTGCCATTTTGTATAATCATTCATAGTGAGTGCAAGCATGAATGGAGATGCACATGTGAGTGTGTTAGAAGTGATGAGTCAGTCAGTAAACATATGAAGTTTGAGGTATGTTTCAGTTACAGTTGCTGATGCGTTTATGTACAATAAATGACTTGAACCCATCTTGCGCCTCAGTGTCTCATCTGAATACACAAGACATGTGCTAATGTAACTATAAGTAGTCTGTTTAATGTTTTTAATAATTATTTTGATTAGCACACACTTTTACACTTTTATCTGTCTGCATTACTTACAAGTACACTGTTCATTTGAGGGTGGGGGACAAAGCTACATTTGTGTTATTGCACAAAAAAGGATTTATGTTGCTATTGTGACTCTCCTTTTCTTGTATCCAGCTTACTGTCACATGCTAAGGTCAGTTCTGTACAAATCTCACACATTTTACTTGTTATTCTGTCCATGTAAACTCCTTTCCTTGGCTGTATTCCAAAAGTTTTGGAATTCACAGAGAACACCAGCACAGAAAGCACACAGTTGCTTTATAGCTTGTTGAATATTTCCAGTGTGTTACCTTGGTTGATTATTATGCAATTCAGCTGCTTATGGAGTAATTAGCATGCATGGTGTTTATCCTGTTTGTGCAGAGGTGTGCATTGCTAAACAGCACTTACTGAATTTAAAAGTTTCTGCTCCCATGTGTGCATTGTGCCGCTATGTGCAAATGATGGAAAACCACAGTGTAGGCTCTATTGAATCCCACTGACTCACTTTTGGTATAATTCAATTTGCCTGTTCATTTGCACAGTGCAAAAGTGGTTTTAGAAAGACTAAAAATAAAATCAATTTCAGAACCTCTTACTAGGATGTATGACTTTGTATTGAGTTTAGAGTATGGATTAAAAGGATTTTGTATTCTGTTTGGGTTCTGTAGTTGGAAACAAGTGTCTTAGGTTAGTTTTAAAAACATGAAAAAGCATATAAAGCAAAGAAACCAGAATGCAAACTACACAGAACTCATTCTTCCAGTCTGCAGAAAATGGACAGCAATGCCTCAGTGCAACATGAGGCACTTGGTCCAAGATGAAAAAAATAATAAGTCTGAAGTTCAATCTGGCAAATATGCATTGGTATGAGAGCTCTAAAATTTCTGTCTATGGATAAAAAACAAGGACAGTGAATTTAGTGTCACATACCTTTTCAATTTGCTTAGTGTACTTGTAGATTGTGATAATAAGAAAACAGTTTGAAGAAGGAATGAGGTTTAAGAGAAGGCAGTCACTGATTAATTTCTATAATGTTGCTTAGATTATATGATATATAACAATATATGTCATGTATAATGCTTGTAAATGTAAACTTGTTAATATGGGTTGATTACTTTTATACAAATTTAAGTTTGCCTATGTCATAAGTGATAATTCAATAAAGATGTTTATAAAAAAATTAATCCCAGCAAATTGCAGTGCACCTGCATTGCACTTCTGGTCTACAATTACATTTAAATAATTCATGAGCCTTAAAAATGGTTTATTCAGATGGATATTAAAAGAACAAAACAAAAAAATAACAAAAAAACATAAAATGCCTGTCCTACTTTTCAGCTGAAGAGGTTCACCAGTGATTGCTTTTACTGCTCAGATAGGTACCTGATCTTGTCACAGACATAGATATCTCACTAGAATGTTCAAAAATGCCATGACCTTAGGTATCCATACCATCTCTGTCCTGCAAAAACTATATTTGGGAGCACTAACATCATGACTTTAGGTATCCACACCATCTCTGTCCTACAAAAACCACATGTGGGAGCACTAACACCATGACTTTAGGTATCCACACCATCTATGTACTTCAAAAAACATATGTGGGGGCACTAACACCATGATTTTAGGTATCTATACCATCTCTGTCCTGCAAAAAACATATGTGGGAGGACTAACACCATGACTTTAGGTATCCACACCATCTCTGTCCTGCAAAAAACATATCTGAGAGCATGACACCATGACTTTAAGTATCTATACCATCTCTGTCCTGCATAAAACATGTGGGAGAACTAACACTATGACTTTAGCTATTCACACTATATCTCTGTGCTGCAAAAACCATATGTGGAAGCACTAACACCATGACTTTAGGTATCCACACCATCTCTGTTCTGCAAAAAACATATATGGGAGCACTAACACCATGAGGTTAGGTATCCACACCATCTCTGTACTTCAAAAAAACATATGTAGGAGCACTAACACCATGACTTTAGGTATCTATACCATCTCTGTCCTGCAAAAACATATGTGGGAGTACTAATACCATGACTTTAGGTATCCACACCATCTCTGTCCTGCAAAAAACATATGTGGGAGCATAACACCATGACTTTAGGTATCTATACCATCTCTGTCCTGCAGAAAACATGTGGGAGCACTAACGCTATGACTTTAGCTATCCACACCATCTCTGTACTGCAAAAACTAAATTTGGGAGCACTCTACTTCTGCTTGTCAGCAGGCATGCTGTTATTACATAGTTCAATGATCCACAGATGGCCATACTAAACAATTTCTATGCAGAGCAGTGATTAAATTGTGTAAGACTATGCAGCAGTTTAGGTTTGTGTGCCTATGCATTTCATCGATGAGAGAATCTATGCAGGGAGAGTTGGAGAATACCCTGCTCATACTGCAGATACAGGTAACTAATGCAATGCAGTGCATGCATAAGAGAGCCTTGGGAATGTGTGTGTGTGTGTGTGTGTGTGTGTGTGTGTGTGTGTGTGTGTGTGTGTGTGTGTGTGTGTGTGTGTGTGTGTGTGTGCACTATCACATTTTCTGGGGAAATGTGGATCTGCGTGTATCTTGGTAAGTAGTTGCACTACTTATTTACTAGTACAGACTGGCAGATGGTGAGCAGTTTCCCAGACTAGTCAACAAGGGAGGTTCCTAACCCTGCAAATTGTCATTTAAGTAGCTGTATCATTACTCAAAATATACCTGACTATAAATATCTTAATAGTAAAGCAGTGAACTCAGCTTATCTGTGCAGTCAATGTTATGCTGCTGCACTCTTATGTATGAATTGTAGACATGGTTTTTACTTATTTTGCTGGTGGTAATGAAGTTCTCTGTGAACTAAAACCTATTTAACTGCTTTGTCTCAGTTTTAGATTTAAATGTAATTTTAGACTGAGTCTGAGATTCATAGACAAGTGTTATGTACCTGCACAATGCTTATTTTCAAGGAGATTATTATGCAGAGTATTGGTGTATTACACATCACCAGGCATCTGAGTAAAGGGCTACAAAATTAAAGAGAAGCATAATGCTAGTAGGAATATCAATGCTAAACTGTTCTATGGTTGGAGCAGCACTACAGTATGACATGTGACCAATGTGACATACTTCACAACAAAGGCATGCTACCATGGCGAACTTAGTAAACCTGAGTGTCCAATATGGCTTTGCATTAGTGCACCTTCTGCTCGCCCATCACAAGAATGGCAATACAGCAGTCACCAGATAGACCCCTGTGGGTGTGAACAGACAAGTGCCAACCATGTACAATATAAATGAGGTGGAAGTTGGGTTAGACAGGAAAACAGGAAATTGGGAAAGGGGAGAGCAGCAGTTGGGGGGGCTATGTAAGGTAAACATAAAGAATAGAAGACTCAAGGGGGTACTTTTTTAGGGAAAGAACTTTTCATATACAGAAAATAAGGTTAGCTAGAGAAGGTAATGAGAGAAGGTTGTGGATAGGAGAGAATGAGAAGGCCATGTAGTGGAGGCAGACAGACAAAACGACAACATAGACTCAGACAGACAAGCATGGCCAACACTCAAAAGGTTAGGAGGAGAGTGGATGGACACAGACATACAAAAGGTGAGCAACCAGGGATGCTGAGGGTTGGGCAACAAACATGGAATGAGAAATGGCATAAAATAATAGGACTGGTTTAAGTCAGGGCCCTGGCATAGCCGAATGCCAAGCTGGTCCAAAAGACAATAAACACAGACATCACTCACCTAGATGGCCAGTGTTATGGAATGGTTACTATGCTAACCAGCACTTCAGCCATAACCATAAATACAGTATATAACTGCCATACTAATTACCCCTTGTTAATATATTTTTTTTAATTTTTTTTTTCATTAATCCTTTATTGAAAGGATTAGTTCTACTAGGCTAGTGGCTTTTTCTCAGGTGATAACTGAGATGATATTCACACTACTAAGGGAATTTGGCCAGGGTATCAGGGAACATCCCCCTCCTCTTTTTGCTAGGTTCCATAGGATTTTTTTTCATCCACCTGAGTTTCCAACAACTCGAGCAGATAGGACCCTGGTTTAACATCTTCTCCGAAGGATAAGTATGAGATAAAGCACCAGTTTCCAAAACACTGCTCACTATTTTACAAATATCAAATAAAGAAATTTCAGTCAAGATTCTGTAAACTTACAGCTTTATAAAGTTAAGGAAAGGAATTTCATGTTGCTAGAGTCCATCAGCAAGAATAACAACCCCTGTTGTGGTTGTCAGTTGCATAGAGTGAGACATTTTGATGTACATATAACTGTGAACCCGACAAAGTAGAAAGACGTTGCACCATCTGCCTGTTGCTATGGGGAAAGAGCAATCCTGCAATGGAAATTTTATAAAGGGTCAATGTTGAGGCATAGCTGCAGGATGTAATAGCGGAGGCTGTGCATAGTACTAGGTGCATCTAATTAGAAGATAAATAAAGAGGGGTACAATGGCCATGGCTACAGTGTGAAAATGAGAGGGTCAGTGTGCATAGTGGCAACTGTGACTGATACGAAGGGAAGATGCATAAAGAGGGGCTATAGCACAGGTATATGGGCATTTCACAGCATATCAAACACACCCAATGACTGACATGTTTATCCTACAGCTGTACATCTATTGGCATGACCACCCAAGGGAGAGAAATCCTGCAAAAGTTTATCTCTCTGAAGAACAAAGAGCAACTACAAGTTCTCCACACACACACATGGCATGTGCCATCTGTGAAAGGTATCACAGTCTGGCAGAATTGGGACTCAATTTGACCAGGAATGGTGCAAGACAATATAACTGGTCTCTGCAACAAGTCTGACAAGAAATTACTGATATGATACACTGTGCAAAGAAACAGGCATGGAGTATTGCAACAGACAGATCCAACCAGTGTGGATCATTAACAATGAAGAGGCTCACTGAGAATGAAGAGAACTTGGTCTCACTCACTAGGCATGGAGAGTAACCCTTCATACCTAAGGTGGCTTTGATGTGAGAGCTGGGCTGGTACCAGCTAATTACATATCATCTAGGGATGCAATGGCATAGTAATGTATTTTATAAAGTACAGTACAATACACTCTGCTGCATTTGAAAGGAAGGACTGACCAAGGTCCAGCTGCAGGTCTGTCATTCTCAGCATCTTTGCTATAGATATGCAATTGTAACAACTTGCATGGCAAGGTACATTTGTAAAAGTATCATATAGCTGTATTTTAGTGTGCAGTACTATGAATATCAAAGGGGGTTATAGGGATAAATGTGTATGACAGACAGAGCTATCATGTGTATTCCTGCTTTCATAGTTTCCACTACTGGAGGGTCTGCAGAACAGGGAAACATAGGGCTGAAGTCAGCAGGGCACCTTGAGCCGACAATGATGACAAGTAGCATGGTCCAATGCCACAGCGGTGCTGTCTTCAATACTACTTACGAGGCATCACCCATATTCACTATTACAGAGGCCACTGAAGAGGTAGAGGCTGAACTCCCAGCCTCACCAGTGCATGATAGATATTCTGTATCTCAGAGTCCTTTGTGGACTCCACATGTGTTCCCAGAGCACACATCACCTGAAATGTGCACTTCTTCTAAGGTGCAGATACCATATGAGATTAAATGCAAAGAGGTAAGGGTGCCACCATGACTCTAGGACCATCCTTGATATGATTACATTGCTTGGTATTATCTTGTGAAACCATAGGCAAGTGATTCAGGCATAATTAGCTGCTATCCACAACATTGTGGAGCTGATTAGTGTACTCCATGAATTTCAAGATGATGTCCCATAAATGCATAGTTGCACAGTTATAAGAACAGTTCATAGACAATGATGCTGGTATCCTCCATGAGATGCATTGCAACTGTCATTTACTCTACCTCCATAGGCCATGTCTTCTGTGGTCATGGGAGGGTCCAGATGCAGGGAGGTCAGCCAAAACCCTCCCAAGTCAGACTATATAGACCATTGGTGAAACAAAATCATTGTTACTGGTAGGCACACAGCCTGGCACTGCACCATCCAGGTCATGGACAACGGTGCTCCTCTGGTTTAGCACCTGGAGCTCCTCATCAGGCTACATTTTTATGACCACAAAGTTCTACCCCTTCCTTGTCACCTATGGGCTAACAATCTACTACACTTCTCATGGGTGGCAACAACAAAGTAGGCAATGATGCTTATCAGCATAAACAAGTGCCAGGCCCCATCGGTGTGAACACTCACAGTCAAATAGTCCCACTTATTCCTGCCACAGACTTCATAAAGCCCAAGGATCACAAGACAACACAGTGGACAATGCCAGTGGTAATATCATGACAGCTTGACCCTACCACTGTAGGACAAGATCTCTGATTCCCCACAAGCTCCCAGAGAATGTGGCTACTGTGCTACTTCATGTCATAAAGATATGGTCACCTTTCCCTGCTGTGTCCCTAACATCTGTGCTAATGATGCTGCCTGTGCCCTGCTCAGTCCCCAACGTGTGCAGGTACAATGCCGCCTGATGTACAGCATGGCTAATCATTCACTGCCTCGCATAGCCTGTATAGGGTGATGCGTGAATAATTTTGCCCTGTATTGTCTGTGTCACAGCCTTTAGCTGTGCCTCAGCTGCAGCTTCTTTGCCACTGCTGCAATGTATAGTGTCTGCCTCTGCATCAGCTGTGGTCCTATTGCTGTCATTTCCTCCTCTGACTTTTTACCTTGCCCTGATATTGATAACACTTTATTAGCTTTAACAGATTTGTTACAACAGGGTTTTATTGATGTTTGCTTATACATTTTAAATGTTGATAAATACAAGATGGGCCAACTATTTGGAGTTTGTAAAATTCATTAATGTATGGCATATTCCTTCCTCCTTTAGACCTATTGTTGCGAGTAGTGGATATAAGACAGAATTCATTTCTGTTTATGTTGAAATTATTCTGAACTCTGTATTACTAAACATCTCCTGCTATAGCAAAGACTTATGGCACTTTTTGGATTTGTTATGAAATAACTAGTTCAGTGGTAAAGAAAAAAATAATTATGGATTTTGAATCTCTATATGCAATAATTCCTCAGGATAAAGGAATTAATTTTGTTAGAGTTTTTAAGCTTGAACACTGAGTTTTCTAATATCAAGATAAATAGTTCATTTACTTACAGAGTTATGTCTTAAAATATTTTTTGTTTCTGACAAGTTGATTTATCATCAGATGAAAGAAGTGGCCATTGGGGCCACAGCAGCACCAACTTCTGCCAACTTAGTGATGACTAATTGGGAAATCAATTTTATATAAACATCACTTATTCAGTTAAATTTTTTTATATAAATGTTTTTATCGGTGACCTATTTTTCATCTGGAGAGGTGACTTAGAATTAGTGGAAGATTTTGTGGCTGCATTAAATAATAGTACAGGATTTATACATTTAACAGTTAGTGACAAAAGAGACTTCAGTCCGCTTTTTAGATATTGAAGTTCCATGGTGTGTAGAGCAAGCTAATGAAGGCAAGAACTCTATGCACAAGTCACATGGTGTATGCAAATGACTACACCCAAAAGCACTTATCTATATGCTAATAGTTTGCATCCTAAGTTTATGAAAAGAAACATAACTAAGGAACAGATGGTAAAAACTTCCAGGCTTTCTTCCAATATAGACAATTTTCTTAAGGAAGTTGAATTTTTGAAAGAACTATTTTTGGATAGAGGTTACGATTCTACACTGAGTGAAAGCATAGCTGATAAAGTTATAAGTAGAAGAGAGAGATGTTTTCCACCCATTTTGGCCACAGGATTGATTCAAGCAGTTAGATCAAAGTGAATTATTAATAAACAAATTACTGTCTCAGTTCCTGTTAGTCTGGACAGTGGCAAAATTAAGGAGATTATCAACAAAAATTGGAAAATCGTGTTAGGGAGCCATGAACTTTCTAAGATAGTAGGTACAAACCTTAGTTTTACACACAATTCAAACCAACCTAAAGAGTATTATGGAATTTCATTCAGAAGACAAGATTATAATGTTGACAAAACTGCCAGTGCTATTATTAGAAAAGGTGTCTCTACTTGTACCCATTGCAAATGGTATACATTTATGAATGCTGGCAGTTATATAATGGTACCTCATTTTAATAAAACTATACACATTAAAGGATATATTACTTGTCAGAGCAAAGGCTTAGTATATATTAAACAGTGCTCTGGCTGTTATTGTTTTTACAGTGGGAAAACTATCAGAACATTTCTTGAACGAATACAGGAATATTTGACAGATATCAGAAATAAGAACACTAAGAAGGCTTTTTAAAACACTGTGAGATTTAATATTTTTTGTAAGCCCAGAAAACAATATCACTAAAAAATTTCAAAAAAACTCCCAAAAAAAGACATGGATGATAAAACTAAAGAAACAAATGTAATGTACCAAAACTGTTAAGTGGTTTCAGCTTCATACTTCTCAAAGACTTCATCAGTACAAAGATTTAATAACATCACTTCCTTTTATAACTTCTAGGTCACTCCTTTCCTTTCATAAGATGAGACAGCATACATAAAATGATCATAGCCTTAACACAGATACAATAGAAATCATTTAATTTGATCCAGATGGGCTATAAGCATACAATTTAAACTGCCAACATAGTTATTTCATTTCTAGTTGTTCATTGCGTGCACCACCTCTCAAGTCAGTTTGCATCCTTTCTGTATAAAAACAAAACAGAAATTTATGATCTTGGTTGTGTTTTATGTGTCTGAATAATGAATTTGTGCTATCCCTCTTTTTAATGTCATACAAATGTTCATATAGTCTATCCATAAAATGCCTTCAGTTTTTCCAACATAAAAGGCAGGGCACATTTTACAAAGGGCAACATAAATCACTCCCTTTGTTTCATAACTAATGCATCCCTTAGATTTCATAATACTATAAAAGGAAATATCTACCCAAATTCTTTCTTGAATATGAGTACACTGTCTGCACCTTTGTCATTTATGTGTCTCCACCCATTTGGTAATAACTACAACATTGTTAAAATGTGTCTCTAGAAAATTTTTATTTTTTTCTTTTGTATAAACTACTTTTGAGTTTCCTTTCCAAATTTTTAGAAATGTCATTGTCTGATGTAAATATACAATGATTTTTGTTTATAATATCCTTAATATGGTAAGCATCAATTAACATAAACAATGACAAAGTGACCTGGTCTTTTCTGGATTTTCATGTAAGAATTTTAACAACTTTCAGTTTAGCATCTTGACTAATGTTGTTCCATTGTTGAGAGGTGATGATTACAACAACAAAACTAAAGTCAAGCAAATACATTGGCAATTTCATTTTAGATTTCATTTTTTTCCAAGTCTTAATAACCATGTACATCAATGTTAAATGCTTTCTAAAATCTTTACCAGCTAGGAAGTAAATAATAATGGTTTTAGTTTTTAGGTTTTGTAACAAATTTTTATCGGTTTATCTTTACTGTGTCATGTGATCTTACTGCACTGTTTTCATGTTGTTAGTTCTGATGAAGGTGTTGTTACTGGTGTTAAACAGTTTTTAAATGCTGGGATATATTTCCTTGAGTGTTTTTTTATTGTTTGGGATTTTTAGTGGACTTGGTGGCTGACTTTGTGCTTTTTTTGCTTTTTAGTTAATCAACTGCATTTTTTTCCATTTGACAATACTGCTAATATAGTTCATTGAAACCACTTTCAGAAAATGCTGGCTATGCACATTTCCCTATGATTGTGTAACTATGGAGTTGGTATATATAAGTGAGAGGGGTGGGGAACACTTGTTTTGCATTTGCTGAAAGTGGCTTTTTGTGAAATGCATTAGGAGGTTTCCTTCAATTTGTCAGCCCTCTGTGGACCACCTGACAGTTAATGGAGTAGAATCTCTTCCTGTGTATATTATCAGAGTCCCTCTGAATGAGGTGGGGTTTTGCTGCAACATGTGTCTAGTCTATGGCTTTCAGGAACTCAGAAAAATGGGCAATGTCATGAAATATCTGCCTGGTGCAGGTTCTCTCCTTTGCAGTCTGGGAGAACCAGATATTCTCCTCACCACACATGCTGCAGCATAATGTCAAGTGACAAGCTGAGGTTTCATGAGGTTAATGCCCAGGGTATCCTTTGTGTACCTCAAGGAGGGTACTGACAGGTCCTTATAGGTAAGATAGTTAAATCTATATATACCTTTGTATTCACAGGAATTGACATGCCATGCATTCCCCCTAATTCCACTTTTGAGAGACATAGTTTGACAAGTTCTTTTGCAGTCTTCCTGTGTATGAAAGCAGTCCACAGTCTGCTTGGTCTGTGATTTGGTTGTATGGCAGGCACTCTCTATATCTCCTCCTCCTCCTTTGGCATAGGTGGCTATGATGTGCAGCATTCTGGGTAATCTGTCTCATAGCAACATGTTGCCTAGCTATCTAAGTATTGCTTTCCTTATGTACACTATGATTTTCAGTGCAAAAAATCAAGTATGTACTATGGTGTAGCACTCGTTTTATGCATTTCTGAATTTGTCCACCATTTTGTGTATAGTCATTTGCATACAACATGTGGCTCATTTGCATAGAGTTCTTGCCCTCATTAGCTTGCTATGCACAGCATGCTAATTTGCCCTTTGCATGACTTTCCATATATGTCTTAGAATTGCACACACCAGATGTATTGTCTTAGATTGTGATAATTTACACTGTGCAGTATGTGAAATGACTGTGAACTGTGTGTGGCCTTAGTTTCTAAAAAAGAAATTCGCTGTTTTATTGTACCTTCTCATAGATCACTCAAGAATCCTAAGTAGGTCATAACACACAAGGAGACCAAGCTATGTACATCATGGTATATCATACTTCAAGAAAAACAGGAAAGGAAAGGTTAGCTTAGTAAGCAATGTAAAAACTTAAAACATAAGAACATTGACTCACCCTGTTTGTGCTAATATTCTTTAATATTTTAGTATATAGAAATTAGTTATAGATCTGTTATTTTTCTTGTTCAGAAATATTACTGAATTGTATAAAAATATGTACTAAGATATTCAAAAAGTAGTTGGGAAAAAGCTTTCTGCAGAATATGTACACTTCCTGTAGGCCTTTAAGACTTAATGAACCAGACTGCATGATTTTTTTTCTGACAAATAGTTTATTTATTTAAAATCCTTTGCATTTAGGTTTGTGCTGTAAACAACCACTTTTGTGGCTTACTTGCTGTGTATCTGTTCTTTTATCTCATGTCTGCAGGGCTGTCTCTGCACTCAATAAACATATTGGAACCACAATATTCAGTGTGTAGTATCAAGTAAGCTGTTCCTGTACTGACTTTAGTTTCCATTCTGCTCTCATGAAACCAGATCTCACCACAACATTTATTGGCTCTTAACTTCAGTCAGGTTTCTAGAAGAGTAAATTTCCTGCTCTGTCAGTGTTTGCAAAACAAAGCTCATAATCTGAGTCTGTTGTAAATAGTTTTGATTCTGCAGCAACTTGTCTTTTGTAAGCTTTGGCACAAATACTCACTGTAGACTAAATCATTAGGGCCAAGTTGTGCTTCAGGTAAGAAATGCTAGCTGTCTGTAGAACTGGTGCAGAGCAGCGACAGAAACACGTTTTCCATGTTAGTGAATCATAAACAAACTTGATGACAAATTACAAAACTAATGTGAAACACAGACCTCTCAACAGCTGATTAGATAAGCACACTGTGACTATATATATATATATATATATATATATATATATATATATATATATATATATATATATATATCTTACATCTCTGTCTAGCCTGCAAGATCTTCATGCTTACAAAATGAAACTTTTATTAAGGAGACATTAATTATCATGTAAGAGATAAATTGTGTATAATTCTTTTATAAATCCCAATGAAGTTAATGCATATTTTTTTGCTATCTGACATGTTTTCAGTGCTAACTTCATTTTAGGCCATTTAGTGGATAGCAAAGAATGGTATATTTTATAAAGTTGTAAATCTGAGATTATGATATGCAAAAAACACTTTGTAGCCCAGAAGGTACATTAAAAGGGTCTATATTATGTGATCGAAGAGTGTACTATTTGAACACATTATCATCGAGAAATACACAGTGAATGCTGTAAACCGTGAACGGCCATGTCAGCGAATTTATTTTCCTCTGGGAAAAAAATTCACGTGGCTGTAAAAAAAAAAAAAACTTTAAAATACTAATCAAGTGGGGGGGCTTCACCCCCCCAACTAAATATACTAACTCCGAGACTGCTCTACATTGAAGTAAAGGGCAATTCCCAATAACAGCCAACTGAATTTTTTTCCTGAGGAAAAAATTTGCAGACGAGACCGTTTGCAGTTTAGAGCGTTTGCTGTATGATTGTCAATGATTATGTGTTCGAAGAGTGGACTCTTCGATCACGTAATTTAGACCCATTAAAATAGTATGAAATTAATTATGGCATATTGATCAAACTATATCTAAATTCTTAGCCTGTCCAGAAGTTAAAACAGAAAACTATGTTAATTGTCAGCAATAAACTAATATAGTTTTAAACCTAATCCAAAAACTGTTGAATTGAGGCTGGGTAGAAAGGGGGAGTTTATAGGCAAAAAAATAAAGATGGCCAAACGAGGAGTCATTTCAAATGAATAAGAAAAGTCAAAGAATATTAACTCATACAAATATTAAAAAAAAAAAAAAAAAAAAAAAACAGAGGCATCCTGACCAGAATATGATCCTGGTTCTTACTCTGACACCAAATAGAAAATGTTTCCATTTACCATGTATGATTTTCTAGTAGCAGGTTTCTTTGCCTGTTGCATGTCCTCAGGAAAAAAAAAGCCTAAAAAAATTCTAAAATTATATTTTCCAGGCAGTGAGTTATAGGACATAAAGGTTAGAATGTATCAAACAACCACTGTCTTTTAAGATTAAGTCCATTCTGTAGGAAAGCTTGCAGTAATTGACCTTGGCCATTTTCAAAAGAATGTTGCCTGGGACAAAAATAAGTCACAATAGTTATGAGTGGAGAGTCATTCTGTATCTTTAGAAGAATCTGGCTATCAGAGGAAAAGATGGAAATGTATGCAGGAACATTCCTATCCATGGGAATGCAAAGGCATCTTTCTTCCAGGCCTGGGTACAAGGAGTCCTGAAGCAGAATTTTTTTAAATGTCTATTATGGTAAGAGGCAAACAAATTTACTTGCAGAGTTCCCCAAAGACTGATCAATTACTGGAAGACTACTGGGTGCAATATCCATTCATGAGGGTCTATCCTGGTCCCTGTTCAGCATTTTGCTCTGTCAGAATTTAAGGAGACTGTATGGATAGATTGTGCTGAGTTGATAAATACCAAGGTACTTGCTAGTCTGCAAAATAGTCTGGAGATGGGTCTTCCTAGTTTGTTTATGTACCACATCACTGTGGTGGTGTCTGTGATTACTAGTAGATGGTCTGGAACTCAAAGATGATTTAGAGAGTTGACAGCATTTATTAGAGCCATAGTGTTTTTGACAATTATGTGTATCAGTCTGTCTTGCTTGCTCCACAAACCCTGAACTTTCATCCCCATCAAAACAACTCCCCAAGAAAAGTTTGAAGCATCTGTGGTTGCAAACTGAGTAGGGGCAGAAAAGGAGAAGAGGAGACCTGGGTTGAGAGATAAGCGGTCCTCCCACATGAGTAACTATCTTTTTACAAACCCCAGTACTGAGATCAGAAATGATAGCAGATGCTTTGTCTAAACAGATATGAGGAATCATTGAATTGTCATCATGTGAAGTCTGGCCAAAGGAATCAAAACAGTTAAGGCCATGAAACCCAGAATACTGAAATATTCCTTGGCAGATGCCAACAGTTTTGGTGCTGTAGACAAACCAAAGGGTAAGCAGATAACTGAAAATGTAAACCAGACACAGAAAATATTAAAAATCATCTGAAAGCTTTGAGAACTGGAATATTAAGATTAGCAACTTTTGTGACAGTGTATTTATTTATTTATTTTTTTTGCTTTTTTCCTCCCACCCTTCCTTTATTATTACCAGCCTGACTCTCATGGTTTAGCCACATTGGATCGACCAGCTACTCCATGCCTCCAGACTTATTCTGCTAATCATTGGAATCTGTCACAGATCACAGACAACAGGGCTCAGAAATTCTGAGCTTCCATCCATAGCAGATCTTACTTTTGTCTACTCTGTTATTTCCTCTACCCTTCTGTGGTAGAATGGGATGGTCCTAGGTGCCATGTAATGTGGGATCCATGGCAAATCACCCTGCCTCCATTGCAGCTGAGCCAACCCTCACTGCACCCCACTGACAATGCCACCTCTGGTGTTGTCCGCAGTCTCCACCAAGGTTTGGCATCTGGAGCCACCCAAGTACCACTACAACCCCCAGCATGGGTGCACCCTTCCCTCCCTGACACTTCATTGGTCACCCGGGATGCTAATCGAACTAGAGTCACCTGGGTCATAGTTAGGGCTTTATCCCTCTAGCCACTGAAGCAGACTTTGGGATAGTTTCACTGAATGCCAGTGTTGGCAGGGAGAAAAACATGAAGGGTCATATACTCTGCATTTTTAAGATTGTCCTTGGTTTTCGTGCAGATCCTCCCTTCTTTTTTGAACAGCTCTTCCATTGCTTTCTAAAATGTATGTGCATACAGTGCTGAGGTAGTGAATTCTGTTTCCTATAAAAGGAATCTGAATTAGAAATAGTTGCTCTTATTATATTTAGGCGTGAAGGGTTAAAAAATCTGTGTGATGACCATCAAAATTAATTTCCTACTTCATCAATTTTTTTAAGAACCACAGCAGAAGAAGGGCCATATAATATCTCCTTATCCAGGGGAATATCCAGGAGCTCAGCTTTAATAGCCTCTGGTAAATTCTGGGAATTTAGCCAGGCAAACCTTATCATCATTAATCCAGTAGCCACTGCTCTAGGTACAGCATCAGCAGTGTTATAAGAAACCTTTAAAGAGTATTTGGTTACCTGACCCACACAGGATATTAAAGAATTTAGAGATGCCTTAGTCTCTTAGGAAGGGAGATCAACAATTAACTTCTTCATGTTATCAAAAAATGGCAGCACAAACTTGAACGTGTAAGCCTGACAATTCACTATTCTTAAGGCTAAGGCAGAAAAACAAGAAGACGAAAATTTTATCCATATCAATCAAATGCTTTCCATCTTTGTCAGAAGGAATAGAATTAGCTGCCAAAATATGTTTAGTAGAAGATGTTTTTGCCAGGGAAATCACTGCAGAGTTTGACATGGGCTTTGAAAAGAGAAATTTGTGGGTCTGAGGGACCTTATACAATTTGTCAGATTTTTTGAGGGCATGAGGTTGACTTTCAGGCAGTAGTATAGCTAGGACAGGTTGATAGGGGCAACTGCATTAAATGCAAAGTGCTGGGAGGGAGCAATCAGCTGTCAAACCTGAGCACTGTATCACTCTGTGTGTGGTCTAAACTGAGTGGCGCACAGCTACAGTTATCCCACTCCACAAGGGGGGAATCCACCTTGGGTTCCAGGAACTACTGCCCCATCAGTCTGATGAGTCTGATCTGCAAGGCCATGGAAAATATTATCATGGAACTTATAAACAAAGACATTGGCAACCTTCAAACACTGGACCTCACGCAGTTTGGGTTTGTGAAGGGCTGATCTTGTCACCTGAACCTGATTGACTTCTTCAAATCAGTCTCCAGAGATGTGGACAAGGGTAAGGTGGTCCACACAGCCTATCTGGACCTTGCCAAGGCCTTCAACACCATCCTCCACTCTGGAATCATAGATAAACTTACTAAGCTGGGCATTAATCCCTACATCACTCGATGTGTTGCCAACTGGATTACTGACATAACCCACACTGTAAAAGTAGCTAACTCCAAATCCATCTCCAGACAAGTGACAAGTGGAGTACCTCAGGGTTCAGTCCTGGGACCACTCTTGTTTGGCATCTACTTCTCTGAAGTACAGGCCAACACTAAGGGACTCTGGCTAACAAAGTTCGCAGATGACTGCAAACTGGGAGCTATTATTGAATTCCCAAATGATCTGTATATTCTACAAAAGGGACTTACAGAAACAGATGCTTGGTGCCAGAGCCATGGACTCAAGCTCAGTGGCAAGAAATGTATAGTTAATCCCTTTGGGAAAAAACATATACCCGTGAATTACTACATAGGTGGCAGTACACTAAACACTGAAAGTGTGATAAGAGACTTAGAGACACAGGTGGACAGTAGTCTCATCTTTGATAACCACATTGCCACAACAGTCAGGAAATCCTTCTATGTGGCACACCTTATCACTAAGGGCTTTTCATCCAGAAAAAAGGAGGTCATTGTCCCACTGTACTCATCTCTCATTAGAATACAATGCCCCGTTTGGTATGTACCTCTCAAGACATATGCAACAACTGGAAAAGTCACAGAAATACCTCACTAAAAGAATCACAGGCCTAAAGCAGATGCCCTATGCTGACCATCTAAAAAAACTCCACCTATACTCTGTCACATATCATCTACTCAGAGGCGATCTCTGCTTAACATACAAGGCCATGTCAAACCCAGAGCTGTTGGCTATGCTACATTTAAAGAAATCCCAATCCCTCAGAGATACACGCTCCAGGGATCTAAACCTTGTCATCACAATGAATAAAACATGCTGGAGGGATAGGTTCCTGACCCAGAGACTCCCCAGACTCTGGAATAGACTACCCATACATGTCAAGCAGAGCGCCTCTTTGGCCCACTTCAAAAGGAACCTTGATGATTGGATGGAAGATAGGAAATTCACCACGGGGATCACATCAGTCACCCTGCTAGACTGGGGTCCAGGGAAGTACATACTGCGGGAAGAAATAGCCGGGGAAATTGTTATGGCTAGGCTTGTATAGGCCCTAGGGCTGATAGCCTAGTACCAACCTATGAACCTATGAATACTATACTATGAACCTAAAAAAATAAGGTCCACTGTACTCAGCTGAAAAATCACTTATGAGCCCATAAAAGGGTAACTCTTCAGTGGGAAAACCTGAAGAGAAACTTTCTTCAGAATCTGATTCCCTCTCATGTAGTGTAGACACTTGAGAAACATAGTCCAGATTGAATTCTTGTACCTCAAACTGAGAATCAAAATTTGAGAGACAGGAAAATCTTTTTTTTTTTAATTCTTGGTTTGGTCAGAATTTAAAAAACTGAAAGACTCGAAATAACCCCTTAACAAAACCCTACCAGTCTTCCCCATCTATCTTATGTGAAATAGCAGCAGAAAAATGCTTAACTTTCTGTTATCTTTCTCTGGTAGGACCCACCCAGAAAAAGATTAACACAAGAGTGTGTCTCTTCCCCTAGGAATTGGACTCTGAAGGATAGCTTCATGGTAGAGCATCATCTGCTCCCTCCTCTGAAACTAACAAATGTGGTTCTCTCTTGCCTGCAGAGGGCATCTGAACAGATGTAGAGGATGTGATTATCTCCCAGCCCTTAATGAATTATCAAGATCTACATCAGTGGGATCAAGTGAAAGAAGATTTGGAAGCTGATATAATGGTTAAGGTGTTTGCCACAGAGTCTGCCTCAAATCAATGACCATTCCAAGGCACCTGAATGACAACAGCAGAGTCACATATCAGTGACTGAGCATTGATGAAGCTGTCGTCAAGACTGAAGACTCCCATATACCTGTCTTCTTCTTCTTCTCCTTCTTCTTCTTCTTGTGGATCACAGAGAGAAGAACTGAATGGTCCACCTCTACCAAAAAGGAGTCTCAAAATTGGATAATGGAGCCTTGAAGAGTTGGTGAACCACCTGCCTGTAAATTTTAATTTTGAGGTACAATTTTAATGGCAACCCTAAAAACCTCAAGTACTACTCCCTAGTTCTAATTTTTGTCAAAAAGGTAAAATTTATTCCCACAAAATATGATATTTTAAATGTATTTTTCAAGTAGGGAGTCTTGATGAAAATGTTTTTGAGGTACAATTTTTGATTCATTCACTAAAGCATCAGAAAATATTGCTTTAGAAAACAAATAAAAATGACCACCAACCACAGTAAGCACCAAGGTCCTTCCAAACAAATGTTCAACACATACAAAAAACAGCAGATTGACCCAGAAACGACAGCAAGACTTGTAGATGAACCCATCTTTAATTCACAAAAAATAAGGACATAAGCACTTTCGTAGTGTCACTACTTCATCAGATGTAAATCTCAATAACAGAACCCCTCCTTAAATACCATTGAAATAAGTCACATGTATCACATCATTTGTAAATTAAAGAGACAAGAACTATAAGCAACAACACTTATAAAAACATGAACAACTATTAAAAACATTATTTCAAACCATAATTAATACATCAATATCTAAAATAATTCATTAAAGCAATAACATTCACAGAAGCACACATAAAAACATGTGCAAATAGCACTTTAAAACACTAATACATAACATACTACCTAAAACAATTAATTTCCTCTTAAGGGTTCTAGCCTTGAGTTTTTAGTCTAAGTGGAACTCTGTCATTCAGGCCATGACCAAAATCCCCCCTCATCCTAATTATCCACTTCGACTCCAACTGCTCTGTTTGATTCCTAATGTCTCCCTTTCTATTACTTTCTATAACTTGTCCAATTAATAAAAATTTAAAATAATGTGTTATATCAGTCTCAGATACATGTTTAGAGAGAGCACTCACTATATCATTCTTACTTATGTGGTAGTGGTGTTCCCTAATTCTGTCCTTTAATGCTCTATCCATCTTACCAATGTAAAATTTTTTACATGTGATACAGTGTGCCAAATAGACAACATGGAAAGTATTGCATGAGGCTTGAACACTGAACCTATAAATTCTACCCTGATCGGGATGACTAAACACCCCATTACTATCTATATATTTACAAGCTTAGCAATGTCCACACGCTGAGGTACACCCCCCCCCCCCATGTACACTAAACCATTTCTGTTTGGGGTAGCATAACTGTCTCTTAAGAGAACACATATTTTATAGACAAATGATGGTCTTACATCAACTATGTCAGTGATATCACTATCTGTAGTCAAAACTCTCCAATGTTTCTCTCTCACTTCCTTGTAAAGTCTGACATCTCTGGAGGAGGGCAGACAGACTTTCAGTCCACTGTTCTGTGAATGTTATTGCTTTAATGAATTATTTTAGATATTGATGTATTAATTATGATTTGAAATAATGTTTTTAATAGTTGTTCATGTTTTTATAAGTGTTGTTGCTTATAGTGCTTGTCTCTTTAATTTACAAATGATGTGATACATGTGACTTATTTCAATGGTATTTAAGGAAGGGCTCTGTTATTGTGATTTACATCTGATGAAGTAGTGGCACTACAAAAGAGCTTATGTCCTTATTTTTTGTGAATTAATGACGGGTTCATCTACAAGCCTTGCTGTCGTTTCTGGTTCCATCTGCTGTATTTTGTAAGTGTTGAACATTGTTTTAGAAAAAGCAAATTTTTCTTCACAAAAATTGAAAAAGTGGTAGTTTTTTCCCAGTGTGGTACTTATCTGCCCAGCCTTGGTGAAGCCCACAAGGAGTGTGTACTTCAATAGTGGAAAGTTCTGAAGGTCTGGCACCCTAACCAATGAATTTAAACTGCTCTCCTTGAGCTGTACAGTGGGTAGGGCTTATGGAAAGTGCCCTAAAACGTTGTATGTTGGCCAGTTGTCATACCTTGGGCTGGAGCTAATCCAAATAGCTTTGCCTGCTGCGAGTGATCTAATGATGAACATCATAAGATGCCTAACAATTTAAAACTTTAAGCAGACACACTTAAAAGTTCTTGCTATCCTTTCTGAGCACTTAATAATGCTCATATCCCAAACTGAGCTGTGCCATAAATGATAACTGTATTGAAAATGTGTGTTGACCCATCTAATCATAAAAACAACTTTAAGAGTAGCCAAAGTACTACTTTGTGTGACCTGTAGTGGCAACTTATTCTGTATGCTTGAATACATTGAGTTAGAGTTTAGTCTTGTATAATTTTATTGGTATAGATTCAAGTCATTAGTGTGGGTGTTTACAGAAACACTGCTTTTAAGAAGAGATATGAAGCCAAACAGAACTGAGTCTTTCATGGTTCAAAAAGAGGAATATATGTAATCTCAGAGCAGCTGGTTAGGCTACTGAGTATAACAATCTTACGATAGTTGATGGATTTAATGCCTTTAATTTTCCTGGTTAGAGATCTTTGGTGCCTTTCAGTTTGAGTGATATTGCCTAGATTTGTGCCAAAGGGGGCATTATATTCACTTATCGGTCTGATAAGGGAACAGTATAGTGGTAGGATGGCTTCTTTGCAGCTTGAGGTTATTCCCTTGGGAAGTAACAGGGCCAAATAAAAGAATTTGCTGACTAAGCTGGAAGCCCAATGACTGAATGAGAGACAGAGAGAAAGAAAGAGAAAGAGAGTTGTCTATATAATTAGCTAAGTCTTTATGACTGTATCTATCTCTAAGAAGAGTATCACTAACAATATTTATCTATATAGATATATATATATATATATATATATATATATATATATACATTTTTTTGCTTTGAAAACTCTGCTATGTCACACATTTTTGCATTTAATTTGAGCCCATTTTTGGTCCACCAGGTATGTGCATATCCCAGCCATCGCTGGAGGACTTTAGTATCAGTAAATGAATGGATATCAGTGCCCTGACTGCAGCCCATCAGCAAACTTGATCTATCAAACATCTGAAATATTGGAGTACATGTCTATAAAATAAATGCCAAACAGGAGAGAGCCCAGCACTGATCCCAGTGTACCCATTAGTTATAATTTTATGTTCAGACAGGGTAAGAGCAACATTCACAACTTGACATCTGCTGAATAGCCAATTTCCAATCCAATGTGTATATATATATATATATATATATATATATATATATATATATATATATATATGGGAGTTATTAAGATTGTTTAATTTATTAATAATACCAGCATGGAGGAAAATGTCAAAAGCCTGGTACAGGTCAAGATAGAGTGCATTAAGTGTCCACTGCCCACAGACTATGCCATCTTTTCAAAGAAATCTAATAGGTTTAGGTTTCGGGACCTGCTCTTTCCAAAACCAAACTGATTGGAGATTAGATCAGTTAATATGTTTATGTCCAAATAGGTGCGTTCAAATATAATACATCCCAAGCCAGTTATTTTACATTAAGAAGGTTCGTGGTCTGCACTCTTGTGGGAGGAGAGGCTGGACTCTGCCCTTCTGAGCTGGGAATTTCTGGTTAAAGGCTTATAGTGCCTGCATATTTGAACTGTTTCTTTCTGAAATTCATGTACCTTGTTTGCTGTAGCATAGACTAGATCCAGGCCTGCTGAATCTAGCTTTGTTTGCATAACTTGAGCACTAATCCAGGCCTTCTTAAAAGTATTAAATTGTATTTATTACTGCTTGGTAGTAACCTGATTAAAGTGTAGCTATCATTCTAAGCCTTTTGGTTTTAGGCACTTGGGCTTCAGACCAGTTGTTTTACATTAAGAAGGTTTGTGGTCTGCACTGTTGTGGCAGGACAGCTAGCTTACATCCTTCTAAGTTGAGAACTGCTGATTGAAGGCTCAGTGTCTGTTATTCTAAAAGTGTATTAGTTCTGGTTTAAGCACTTGGGCATCAGGCCAGTTATTTTACATTAAGAAGGTTCATGGTCTGCACTCTTGTGGGAGGAGAGGCGGGACTCTGCCCTTCTGAGCTGGGAATTTCTGGTTAAAGGCTTATAGTGCCTGCATATTTGAACTGTTTCTTACTGAAATTGGTGTGCCTTGTTTGCTGTAGCATAGACTAGATCCAGGCCTGCTGAATCTAGCTTTGTTTGCATAACTTGAGCACTAATCCAGGCCTTCTTAAAAGTATTCAATTGTAATTATTACTGCTTGGTAGTAACCTGATTAAAGTGTAGCTATTATTCTAAGCCTTGTGGTTTAAGCACTTGGGCTTCAGACCAATTGTTTTACATTGGGAAGGTTTGTGGTCTGCACTGTTGTGGCAGGACAGGTAGCTTACATCTTTCTAAGTTGGGAACTGTTGATTGAAGGCTCAGTGTCTGTTATTCTAAAAGTGTATTAGTTCTGGTTTAAGCACTTGGGCTTCAGGCCAGTTATTTTACATTAAGAAGGTTCATGGTCTGCACTCTTGTGGGAGGAGAGGCTAGACTCTGCCCTTCTGAGCTGGGAATTTCTGGTTAAAGGCTTATAGTGCCTGCATATTTGAACTGTTTCTTACTGAAATTGGTGCACCTTGTTTGCTATAGCATAGACTAGATCCAGGCCTGCTGAATCTAGCTTTGTTTGTATAACTTGAGCACTAATCCAGGCCTTCTTTTTTGGAGAAGGTCCCTCTGCACCCCAGTGGCAGGAGTGTGCAGCTAGAACTTGTCTGATTGAAGACTACAGGAACAAGGCTCAGTTTTGAGATTTTTTTTTACTGGTTAATTGGGTAATTTGTTTAAAAGCCTTTTCTGATTGCTTGTAGTCATCTAAAGATGTTTTATGTGTATGTTTTACTGTTTGTAGTCGTTTAAAGCTGTTTTAAATGCACTTTTTACTGTTTTTGCCTTATCTTTTAAAAAAAAATGTCCTTGTTTCCCACCTTTCTAAGCTAGTATAGTCCAGTTTTCAGGCTAGTGCTGAATTCAGGGCTGTGTTACAAGTTTCTGAGTTGCCCATACCTTACTTGGATAGAAGGAGGTTTCTCTGTTCACCTGTGAGAGAAAGGAGCTTTGAGTAACCATCTGTCCCTGAAGGAGTGGTTCCAGCCCAGAAGTTAGCAGCTTATAGGCCATTTTGAGCTAATTTCTATCTCTTTCATTTCCCTGCTATAAAAAACATGTTTGTACAGTTTTGCTTGTCCGGGCAGCGCCAGTTAGCAAGGACTAAATATATCCTGGCTCCACCAAGTGTCCTCTTCAGTTTTTCCTTGAAAGTAGTCTAACTCTCAACCTAAGCACTTAAAAAGCATCCTACAGTCCAGCACCTGCTCAGACCTAATAGCAAGCACTAATATACTCCGACACTTGATTGCCCAGCAGGGCAAGGCTCATTATTCACCCCTCACCAACCAAGTGACTAAGCAGCTCACCCTACTATTCAGGCATGACCAAAGGGCAATTTCAGGTATACTCTCCAGTCCAACTGGTGAACCTGGGTATACTGAGACAATTTTACAACTGCCTCATGTACACAGACAACCCTCTCCTCCTACCACAAAACATTAACATATGCGAGAGATGCAATTATATAGCTAAACTGGAGGCTAAGGTTTCTCCACCCAAGACTGGAAAGGCAGTCACGAGGAGAAGGTTAACACTTGCACCACACCTCCGACCTCACATGGACCTACTAAACCAGCACTGGCAAAAAATACACATAAATACACAAAATCATACTTGGTGGCTCTAAATAAAAACCTGCAAAAGCATCACAGACCTCCAAAGCGGACACCCAAAAAACCTGCACCTCCCATCACAAACCAGACAACACATAAAACACAAAATCAGTGTGCCGCGCAATCACAGCCCTTAAGGCGAAATAATATACCTAACACACTAGTAATAGGTGACTCTATAGTCAGCCACACTGATGTCCCACTCACTAGGCTGGACAAGGAGATGGTTACTGTTAGCTGCCTGTCGGGAGCCAGAATCCACCACATAACACAAGCACTCAGGTCACTCCAGAACAAGTACAAATATGACTCTGTCATTGTTCATGTTGGTGTGAATGACCTCAGACGTACCTCCCAGGACTACATGAAGAGACATGGAAGAGCTCTCTGATCATGTAGCCCAGGCAGGTATGACCCTGACCCTGAGTAGCATCCTGCCCTCACCAAGAATGATACTGCAGTATAAAGAAAAAATGATCAATTTCAACAATTGGTTAAACTTCTGGTGTCATTCAAAGGGGATCCAGTGTCTGTCAGCCTGAGATGACATGCTCAATAGGCCTCATTGCTTTGCAAGAGACAGCTTACACCTGTCACCCCTAGGCTTTTGAATACTGGCCAAGGCTCTTGCTACCCCCATAGTGCCTTTTTTAGGCAAGGCTCAAAAGTCAAACCCACCTCCGTAAACAGCACAAATAAAAAAATGAGGGTTATACTACTCAACACCAGGAGTTTAAATCTCAAAATGCATGCACTCAAAGCACTCCTCAGTATGGAGAACGTCGACATCTGTGCAGTAACTGAAACCTGGTTCAAGGCTCCACAGAGCACCCCAGCACTACCGGACTACAACTCATACCACACATTTCGTCCACAGAACATGGACCAAAGCACAAAAGGAGGAGGTGTATCCATATTTATCAAGGATCCCTACACCTCCAGGTTAGTGGCGCAGCATGATAACTCCAAGATCATCCATGTGCAACTAACATCAGGCAAATCTGCAATGCAGATTGTGGCCTGCTTCAGATTACCCTCCATGACCCTGAACCACCACTCCTCCTTTCTGGAGACACTGGAAAACACGAAGGTCTTACCGAACACCCTGATATTGGGCGATTTCAATTACCCTACTGTTAACTGGGAAAACTACTTAAGTACAAGCTCCCAGGTCCAGCGCTTCCTGGATTTTATCAACTCAAATGCCCTGTATCAGCTGGTAAACTCCCCTACCAGAGTTGAAAAAATATTGGACCTGGTCATCACCAACATGGGAGACAGGTGTTCCACACCACAGGTCAACCCGTCACTGGTTAGATCAGACCATAAACTAATCACTCTGGATGCCCACACCACACCACCACCTCCAACCAAGGAATCCACAGTGGAAAACATTTGTATAGCAAACTTCACCTTACTTAAGATAGAGGTGGTAAGTTTCACAGACCCCATGCTAAAGGATAACTGTGTCCAAGATGCAGGAACCTTTACAAATGCACTCTATGAGCACCTACAAGGATGCATGGATCGTGCCATCCCTAACAAAACCAAGACTCACTCCCCTAAGAGAAGGAAACCAGTCTGGTGGACCCCTGCCATAAACAGGCTATACAATAGAAGGAGGAAACTAGTTCAGAAAAAAAAGCAAATCCCAAGAAGGAAAGGCATCCCTGATCAGTATTAGTAAGAAACTAAAGTCCCTCATAAAATCCTCCAAGGCTAACTTTGAAAGAAAAATAGCCAATGATTTGAAAGATAACCACAAAGCCTTCTTTAGCTATGTCAAGAATCTAAGTGGCAACTCACAGATATGCTCTGAGCTAGTGCAAAATAGCACAAAATATACTGAACCCACTGATATTGCCAACATCCTGGCAGATAGATTCATTTCAAACTTCACCCCCCTCTCACCCCCAAAAGGGGCCACAACAATACTGGAAAAGTGTAGTGTCCCAGAAATCACAGGCGCACAGGTGAAAACAGCCCTTTCAAAAGCCAAAAGCACAGCATCAATGGGGCCAGATGGTGTCCCCGGCTGCATCTTGCATGAACTACAGAATGAACTAACCCCCCACCTAAACACACCGTTCAACCTCAGCCTCTCCACAGGCTACGTGCCCATAGAATGGCACACAGCAACGATTATTCCACTCCACAAAGGAGGGGCCACAACTGACCCTGGTAACTATCACCCCATAAGCCTGACTAGCCTGGTCTGCAAGGCTATGGAGTGCATCATAATGGAAATCATTAACAAAGACATTGGGAACCTCCAAACACTTGACCTGACCCAGTTCAGCTTTGTTAAGGGCAGATCATGCCTACTAAACCTGGTTGACTTCTTTGAGACAGTCACCAAGGCCATAGATGAGGGGAAGGTAGTTCACACAGCCTACCCTGACCCTGCCAAGGCTTTTGACACCATTCCCCACTCGAGAATTATAGAAAAACTCACCAGCCTGAACATAAACACCTACGTCACAAGATGGGTTGCCAAATGGCTTACAGACAGAACTCACATGGTAAGAATAGTGGGCTCCAGGTCCGACTCTAAACCATTCACAAGTGATGTCCCACAAGGCTCAGGCCTGGGACCCCTACTGTTTGACATATACTTCTCAGAAGTACAGGCAAACACAGGATGACTATGGCTAACCAAGTTAGATGATGACTGCAAACTGGGAGCCATAACTGACTCTCCGGCTGACATGGACATTCTCCAAAAGGGCCTTACTGAGATGGACACCTGGTGTCAAAGTCATGGTCTCAAGCTAAATGCCAAAAAATGCATAGTCATCCCATTTGGGAAAAACAAAACACCCATGAATTACCACATAGGTAGCAGCCCCCTTAATATAGAAGAGGTAATAAGAGATCTGGGGACCCAGGTAGATAATAATCTCTCCTTTGACAATCATATTGTCAAAGTAGTTAGGAAATCCTTCTATGTAGCCCACCTAATTATTAAAGGATTTGCATCTAGAAATAAAGAGGTTAGTGCCCCTCTACTCGTCACTCATCAGACCCATCATAGATTACAAAGCCCCATTTGGGATTTACCTCACAAGACACTTCCAACAGCAGGAAAGACCACAAAAGTATCTCACCAAGAGGACTACTAGCCTCAAACATATGTCCTATGCAGCCTGACTGGAAAAACTCCAGCTGTACTCAGTGGCATATCGCTTACTCTGAGGTGATCTCTGCCTGACTTAAAAAAACATATCCAACTCAGAATTGATGGACATGCTCCACCTAAAGAAATCCAAGTCGCTGTGAGCCACTTGCTCTAGTGAGCTAAACCTCACCACAACAATAAATAGAACATGCTGGAGGGATAGATTCCTTTTGGAACAAAATTCCTAACTACATTAGGCAGAGCCCCTCACTAACACTCTTCAAGAGAAACCTTGACAAGTGGATGGGTAATAGAAAATACACCCCTGGAATCACTTAATTGGCTCTTCTTGACAGAGGCTCAGTTAATTAATCAATGGGGTGGTGAAAGCTGACACACACTGGCTAGGCTTATAAATACCCTGGGGAAGATAGCCTAGTACCTACCTATGAACCTATGAACCATGGCTTTGCATGTAAGGCTGGTGAGACTGATGGGCTGATGAGCACACCCAGTCTCTACCACAACATGCTATGAGGAAAAGGTTAGTTTGTTTTTGCTTTCTTGTATTTTGCATTGCTTCATTGCCTTCTTCTGTTTTGTATATTGTGATTTTTTTTTACACTATGTTTTATTTGTATTCTGCTTTTAATTATATATTTAAACTAATAAAGAGACCACAGCTGTGTCTCTTGTGATTCACACAGAAATTAAGTTTTCCACACTCTGCTACCCTGGTGCTCTTGTGTTTTTAAACTCAAATGTCTTTCTAGTTGCCTGACCCTTATCTTAATTTGACCACATATCTCCTTCCATCCACTCTTTTTTGGCTATTGTGAGTAAGCACAAAATGATCATTTTATTAAATCATTCCCCTTCATCTTTTTAAATGTATTGGTCATCCCACTGTGTTCCATACAAGCTTCAGCTATTTAAATTCATTGGTTATATCACTGTATCCCTTTTCTAAAATTAGTGGCTCTTCACTTAGATAGCTAAAGTTTAAACTACCCCTTTCTTTCATATTTAACTGCTTGGTGCACACTGCAGCTCTTAGGATATTAACTCATTGTCTCCATCTTACCTATACAATCTGCAACATCTATTTCAAGACCATCAATTCTTCGACAGCTCACATTCTGCCACTCAGTAGTCAATTTGGGATTAGCAACTCTATTTTACCACTGGTGAGAAGCATAGGGACTGTGACAAAAGGGGATACTGCCAGCCCAGCTAGATGAAATCTTGTAAATAATTATATGTCATTGGTGAATATTGAAATGATTTATACAAGATGCTTGTTTTATAAATGTATTAGAACTGTATGTCATGTGTATATCAAACTGCTTGTACAGATATGTGTATTGAAAAGGGTATTTGCATTGCATAATGCTGTTTAAAATGTAGCCACAGTAGCCACAGTGTGTGTTCTGCTGGAAGAGAATAGAAATGTATATTGTACTATTGTAACTGTTTAAATGTATATATTTTAACAGTGTAAACTGGAATACAGGAGGTTAACTTCAGAAAAATAACTAAAATTAAATTACTTTATCTTTCAGTTTTCAATGCAGCAAGACACACAATGTCTGTACTAGGAAACTTTCTGTATTATCTTTAGGGTGAAGTAATTACTAGTCTTGAAAGTATGATTGTTTTATGACTTCCAGCATCTGCCAGAGATCTGAAGAGAAGCCCTTGTCTGTATATTTTTACAAGTAGATACTAAATACTGCCAGCTTCATCAATGATTGCTTGGCCTGGGAACTAGCAGTCAGATGACAAAAATGATGTCAGTCTCCAAGTTATCCTAGCGGTAATATTTGAGATATTAATTTGAGAAGTTTCTTAGAGAGACAAAGCATTCTGTATTCTGTCTTGGACCTAACAAGAACCATTCACCACACATCTGCCTTGCTCTAATGAAATAAGTTTTAGGGTGTAGTAATTCTCTTAGATATAGTCAGGAATATAGTGAACTTTGATTAAATATTTTTCTTTATTTATTGGAGACTGTCCTGCAATATTGTTTTAAATATTTCCTATGGCTTTGAACTCTGATGTCTCTGTGAATATATATTGAGTATTTTCTTGTTCTTTTATTGTTTATTATTAAATATATTTAAACCTTTCATTGTGGCTGATTTGTGTAGAGATATTTAAGTTTTGAGAGTACTTACATATTTATTTGGTGAAACATGCATGTCCACAGCTATTGGCTTTATTGGCCTGAAATTGTCTATAAGTAGACTTACAAGACTCTCTATTCGTCCACACCAGTCAGTCAGAAAAACAGCTCACTCTACCTATTCAGGCATGTCCAAAGGGCAGTTTTCGGTGTATTCTCCAGTCCAACTGGTGAATCTGGGCATTTTGAGGCAATGTTACAACTGCCTCATGTACACAGACAACCCTCTCCTCCTATCACCAAACACTAATATATGCGAGAGTTGCAATTATACAGCCAGACTGGAGGCAAAGCTCTCTCAACGCCAGACTGTAACTGACTGTCAAGAGGTGAAGGGTAATACTTGCAACACACCACCAGTCTTACATAGACCTAACAAATCAACACAGGCAAATAACACACATAAATATACAAAAACATAGTTGGAGGCACTAAATAAAAATCTGCAAAAGCAACAAAGACCTCCAAAGCAGACATCCAAGCAACCTCCACAACCCATCACCAACCATGAAACACATACTTCACATAATCAGTGTGCCACCCAATCACAGCCCTTAAGGCAAATTAACATAGCCAACACACTAGTGGTAGGTGACTCTATAGTCAGGCACACTGATGTCCCACTGACTAGGCTGGACAAGGAGAAGGTTACAGTTAGCTGCCTGTCAGGTGCCAGGATATGCCACATAACACAAGCACTCAGGTCACTCCAGAACAAGTACAAATATGACTCTGTCATTGTACATGTTGGTGTGAATGAACTGAGACGTACCTCCTGGGACTACATGAAAAGAGACATGGAAGAGCTCTCTCATCATGTAGCCCAAGCAGGTATGACCCTGACCCTGAGTAGCATCCTACCCTCACCAAGAATGATGCCACATTATAAAGAAAAAATGATCAACTTCAACAATTGGCTAAGTTTCTGGTGTCATTCAAAGGGGATCCAGTATCTGTCTGCCTGGGATGACATGCTCGACAAGCCATGTTGCTTCACAAGAGATGGCTTGCACCTGTCACCCTTAGGCTTTCAAATACTGGCAAAGGCTCTTGCTGCCCCCATAGTGCCTTTTTTAGGCAAGGCTCAAAAGACAAACCCACCACCGTAAATAGCTCAAGTAACCAAAAACAGAGGGTAATGCTACTCAATGCCAGAAGTCTAAACCTCAAAATGCATGCACTCGAGGCACTCCTCAGTATGGAAAACATTGATATCTGTGCAGTAACAGAAACCTGGTTTAAGGCTCCAGAGAACACCCCAGCACTACCAGGCTATAACTCATATCATACCTTTCGGCCACAGAACCCGAACCGAAACACAAAAGGCAGGGGTGTATCCATATTCATCAAGGATACTCACACCTCCAGGTTAGTGGCACAGCACTATGCATCAGAGATCATCCAAGTGCAACTAACAATGGGCAAAACTGCAATCCAAATTGTAGCTTGCTACAGATAACCCACCATGACCCAGGACCCCCATTCTGCATTTCTGAAGACACTGGGAAATATGAAGGTCCTACCAAACACCCTAATACTGGGTGATTTCAACCACCCAAACATTAACTGGGAGAACTATTCAAGTACTAACTCCCTTGCCCAAAACTTCCTAGAATTTATAAACTCGAATGCCCTGGATCAACTGGTCAACACCCCCACCAGAGGGAACAACATATTGGACCTGGTCATCACCAACATGAGTGACCGGTGCTCCACACCTGACATCAACCCCTCACTGGTTAGATCAGACCATAAACTAATCACTCTGGATATTCACATTCCGCCCCCAACCCCAATCAAGGAAACCACCGTGAAAAACTTTTCAAAAGCAAACTTCACGTTTCTTAAGACCAAGTTGGAAAGGTTCACAGCCCCACCGCCAATGGCCAATGCTGCCCAAGCTGTAAAGGCACTCTATGATCATCTGCAGGAATGCATGGACCATGCTATTCCAAGTCAAACCAAGACTCATTCCTCCAAGAAAAGGAAACCAGTCTGGTGGACCCCGTCCATAAACAGGCACTACAATTGAAGGAGGAAACTAGTACAGATAAGAGCAAAATCCCTAGAAGGAAAGACATCCCTGATCAGTATCAGCAAGAAACTACGATCCCTCATTAAACCATTCAAGGCTAGCTTCAAAAGAAAAATTGCCAAGGACTCCAAAGATAACCACAAAGCGTTCTTTAGCTCTGTCAAGAACCTAAGTGGAAACTCTCAGATCTAATCTGAGTTGGTGCAGAATGGCACAAAATACACTGAACCGACTGATATTGCCAACGTTTTGGCAGACAGGTTCAGTGCAAACATCACACCCCTCTCACCCCCTAAAGGGCCCATAACCATACCAGAAGAATAAACCACAATCCAAAAATCGGCCTCGGTTGCAACAAAATGAAGAAAGATAAAAAATTTTGAAATAAGCAACTAAGAAGTGCTTACAGAAAGAAATTTAATTTAACAAATAAGTTTGAGCTTTAAACATTCTTTTAAGTATGCATTATCAACTTGAATCTTCTTAATTTTAAGTAAAATGCGGTCTAATGTGTACAAACTGTTGTTGTAAGAATCAGTACTTACAGGTGAAGGTGTAGAAAAAGCCATCTCCTCTCCTAACCAGTCAGTCATTCTAATGGGATTAAAGTTAACTTGAACATCTTTACGAGCATTTCTTCTTAAATTTGCGCTCTGTGATGAACGCTTCATTAAACTCGTACCAGCAATTCTTCCTAAATGCTCCTCATTACTGGTGTTGTTGCCGTTGTTGTTGTTTAAACTTCTGTCTCCACCAGGTCTAATGTCAGCATTTTCAGAGTCTAAAATAGAGAAACAGCACTCGTTTCCTCACCATGACTTCTACTAGAGCCAGCAACTTCCTGGTTTGGTTCTCTCTTCGAAGCTGACGTCATATGGGCATGCTCTATTCTGTCTAACCTTTGAGTGATCCGTTCCAAATGCTGCAAGATATCCTCAATCGAACTGTTCCTTTGTGGTGTATATAATGATTGTGAAGCCTCCATCTCCTGTGCCTCCATTGCCATAAGAAACACAAATAACTTCAAACTTTTGAAAGTCAAAAAACAAACCACAATCCAAAAATTGGCCTCGGTTGCAACAAGATGAAGAAAGATAAGATTACCAAAACTACACAAGAATATGGTTGATCCACTTATGTGCCCTGTAGTGAATGGGCATGGTTCTATCATTTATCCCATAGCAAAATACTTGGATATTAATTTGAAATGTTTTGTTAGTGAAGAAACTATTATTTGTAAGGATTCATGGGATTTTTTAGAAAGGGTTAATAATTTAGAATACAGTGAGACAGGTGTATTCATCACCATTGATGTGAAGGATTTGTACACCTCAATACCCCATGATACTGGTATTGAATGGCCATGTGACTATTTATTGGAAAAAGGAGTATCACAACCAAAAATTAATGTATACGAACAACTATTTGAACTTGTGTTAAAAAATAACTGTATATTTTTTAATGGTGATTTTTTTATCCAAGCAGTTGGTGTTGCTATGGGTTCTCCATGTGGTGGTTTGTACTCTAATTTGGTGATGCTACAATGGGAGAAAATGTTTGTTATTAATTCAGTTTATTATCAATATTGTAAAATGTATGTGAGATTTTTGGATGATATTTTTATATTTTGGGATGGACCAAGTGAGATGATTAATTAATTTTTTTAAGGTTCACCCATAATATCAATCCCAATGAAATCCCATATTTGGATGTTAAACTGACAAAAAATACAGTCTTAAGGAATTTTAAGTCATATATTTATAGGAAGGAAATGTATTCAAACATTTTTTTACATTTTGAAAGTAACCATCCCTTCAAACAAAAAAGAGCAGTTGTTAAGGGACAGTTTGTTAGAGCTGCTCGGGTGGTGTCTAGTTTCGGCTCTTTTTTGGATGAATGTGAACTGTTGAAAGATATGTTTCTTAAAAGAGAATACGCATTTTAACAACTTAATGTTGGAAGTAGTTAATAAGAGAGAGAGAGGGTTTTATCATGCTATATTGAATTCGGAGATGGTGCACTCTGGCAATGAAGGGAACAGTTATATGGTTTTAAATTTGAATGTTGGTTCTGTTACTATGGACAGCAATGTTAATGTGAATGTTATGACACCTGTAGAACAAGTGCAAGCAAATGGGAAGTTTCGTTCAGCTTTTATCACTTCTTATAATCTTGACAGTAAAGAAATGTTCAGGATTTTGGATAAAAATTGGATAATTTTGACCTCAAGCAATCACATTAGACAATGCATAAGTGAGAAGCCTATTGTGCTATATAGAAAGGAACAAACCTTAAAGATCATCTTTGAAAGGAGTTATCAGATTCGGAATGGGGGCCATATGAAGAAGTGTGGGACATGCAATTATTGCCAACATATTAAGGAAGGGTCAAAATTTAACATAAATGGTATAAAGGTCTATTTACAAAAAAAAGTGCAGCTGTTATACTGAGAAGGTGGTTTATTGTGCTTTCTGTTCCAAATGTGCTTGTTTTTATATTGGAAAGACAGAAAGGATACTTAAAAAACGTATTTATGAACATTTGAGGGATATCAGACTGCAAAAGGAAACCAATGCCCTTGCAAAACATTGTATGGAATGGCCCAGACATGATTTTAAATTCACTGTTATTGAAGTTATTGAACTAGACCCAAGAGGTGGACCTTGGACTTTATATTTGGAGAAAAGTGAGGCCAGGCCATATGGCAGTTGAAAACGAATGCAACTCAATGGCCAGGCTTAAATGAATCTTTTGCAATTACTTGCTTTTTAAGATTAAAAGCTTTAGACAGATGATGCTTTTAAAGAAATGTTCTTGTAATTTTTAATAGTTGAAGCATATGCATTAATTTTATGTTTTATACATATATATACATTGGTGAATTTTATACTGTATCTATTATGTATTTATTTATACATGTATTTATTCATTTATATTACAATTTATTAGGGTTATTTGAAGTGTACAACATATAGGAAATATTGAGGTTTTATTAGATTGTATTTACACATATTCAGTTTTATTTTAATAATGTATTTTATAGTTATGTATTTATATGTATTATAGTGGGTAATATTTAGGATGATGAATGTTTTATGGTTGATTATCTGACATTATTAGATGTAAATTGTAGGAATAGTCATTGCTCATGAATTATTCATGAACCCTGGATGTTGATTGGTTCAGTAATTAACTTTATATTATAAATTTGCTGTCAGTTGGGGCATGCTCTGTCTTGATAAAGTCTCCAAATGGTTGGAGACAAAAGCACTTGATTCACTGGATGTATCTGATTTATTTTTATTTGTTAAATTAACGTTCTTTCTGTAAGCACTTCTTAGTTGCTTATTTAAAAAAAATGTATCTTTCTTCATCTTGTTGCAACCGAGGCCGATTTTTGGATTGTGGTTTGTTTTTTGACTTTCAAAAGTTTGAAGTTATTTCATACCAGAAGAATGTAAGGCCCCAGAAATCACAGACACACAGGTTAAAATAGCCCTATCCAAAGCCAAAAACACAGTCTCAATGGGACCGGATAGTGTCCCAGGCTGTGTCTTACAAGAGCTCCAAAATGAACTAACCTCTCACCTAAACACACACTGTTCAAACTCAGCCTCTCTACAGGCTATGAACCCACAGAGTGGTACACAGCAACAATTATCCCACTCCACAAAGGTGGTGCCACAACGGACCCCAGAAACTATCACCCTATAAGCCTGACTAGCCTGGTCTGTAAGGCTATGGAGCACATCATCATGGAACTCATTAACAGAATGGGAATCTCCAAACTTTGGACCCCACCCAGTTTGGCTTTGTTAAGGGCAGATCATGCCTCCTAAACCTGGTGGACTTCTTTGAGATAGTTACCAAGGCATTAAATGAGGGTAAGGAGGTCCACACAGCCTACCTAGACCTTGCAAAGGCTTTTTATACCATTCCCCATTCTGGTATTATAGACAAACTCACCAACCTGGACATTAACCCCTATGTCATGAGATAGGTTGCAAATTGGCTCACGGACAGAACCCACACGGTGAGAGTTGCAGACTCTAGGTTGACTCTAAACAGGTTACAGGTGGCACCCCCCCAGGGCTCAGTCCTAGGACCCCTCCTGTTTGATATATACTTTTCAGAGGTACAGGCAAGCACAGGAGGACTTTGGCTGACCAAGTTCACAGACGTCTGCAAACTAGGGGCCATAACTGATTCTCCAGCTGATACAGACACCCTCCAGAAGGGGCTTACTGAGACGGATACCTAGTGTCAAAATCATGGCCTCAAGCTGAATGCCAAAAAGTTCATTGTCATCCCCTTTGGAAAAAACAAAGTACCTGCAAACTACCACATAGGTGGTAGTCCCCTAAATACAGGAAAAAGTAATAAGGGATCTGGGGACCCAAGTAGATAGCAATCTCTCCTTTGATAATCATATTGCCAGGGTGGTTAGAAAATCCTTCTACATGGCCCACATAATCTCAAAAGGGTTCTCATTAATAACAAAGGAGGTTATTGTGCCTCTCTACTCATCACTTATTAGACCCATTATAGAATACAATGCCCCATTTGGGATGCACCTTACAAGACTCCTGCAACAGCTGGAAAGACCAAAAAGTACCTCACCAAGAGGATTACTGGCCTCAAACAGGTGACCTATGCTGCCCGACTAAAGAAACTCCAGCTGTACTCAGTTGCATACCGCTTACTCAGAAGTGATCTCTGCTTGACATACAAGGCCATGTCCAATCCAGAATTAATGGATATACTACACCTAAAAAAAAACAAATCCCTGAGAGCCACACACACTCTACAGATATAAACCTTACCACAACGATAAATAGGACGTGCTGGAGGGATAGATTCCTGACTCAGAGACTCCCCCATGCTTTGGAGCAAGATTCCAATATACATCAGGTAGAGCCCCTCGCTAGCACTCTTCAAGAGAAACCTTGACAGGTGGATGGGAAACAGAAAATTTAGCCCAGGGATCACTGCAGTGGCTCTGCTGGACAGAGGCACAGGGAACTAATGGCTCTGATGGTCAGAGGCACTGGGAACTAATCTAAGGGGGTGATGAAAGCCAACACACTCTGGCTAGGCTTATAAATGCCCTTGGGCAGATAGCCTAGTTCTAACCTATGAACCTACTTATGAACAAGTAAAAGTAAAAGAAAAAGTCATGGACATTCGGAATTGCCATTTAGCTGAAACACCTAATATCCTTAAAGGGTAATTTGCATATATCCCATGTTGCCTTTGATACAAGAGGTTTGCTAGATTTTTCTTTTTGTGTTTTTTAATGGCAAGGTCAGACCTCAAAATGTCTCCTTTGAAGTAAAAATAAAACCTGGAACCTCCTCTAACCCTGAAGTATTCAGGAACTACTATTAATTGATAACCTGGCACCCTGTGAACACTGCTGCCTTTGCAGAACTGTTGACAGAAACCCTATACAAGCATGTTAATAGCTGCATAGAGGCAGCTGTACCGAACAGGAAGAAAGAAAGAACTAATTCAAAAAGCAAGCCACCCTGATAGAATCACAACATCAATAGGCTGTATAACAGAAGGAAGAAAATCATGGCAAAACTTAAGAGGTACAGCAACCAGCAGGATAAAAGCACTCTTATCAAATGAAACAAACAACTGAGAGGACAAATAAAGTCTACCAAAGGCACATTTGAGGTAAATTTGGCTTCACAGGCCAAGGACAACCACAAGGCATTATCTCAGTATACGTGCAACCTCAAAGGCAATATATAATTGTGTGCAGGGCTCATTGTAAATGGGGCCACCTGTACTGAGCCAAAAGATATAGCAAGCCTACTGGCTGACAAATTCAGCTCCAACTTTACCCCTCTCTCCTCCTCAACCTTCTCTCAGGAAATACCATCAAATATAACTCCTCTTGCTATCACTAGGGAACAGGACCTGCTCTCTCTAAGGCCAAGAACACTGCATTATTGGACCCAGACAATATTCCAGGATGCCTTCTAAATAGCATGAAGCATGACTCATCAAGACCTCTGCAGTTGTTATTTTACTGTAGCCTCCAACAGGCTTTCTGCCACTAAAATCCCTAGAAACTACAGACCCACAAGTGTCACTAGTCTGATGTGCAAAATCATATAAAGAATTGTCGTGGAAATGATCAAAAATAACATAGGAAACTTCCAGACACTGGACCCAACCCAGTTTGGTTTCATCAATGGCAGGTCATGCCTACTCAATCCTGAGGACTTTTGTGAGAAGGTAACCAAAGCAATGGATGAGGGCAAAATGGTTCACACTGCCTACTTTGACCTGGCCAAGGCTTTTGACACAATACTCCACTCCTGTATCATTGACAAACTCAAAAGGTTAGGTATAAACCCTTATGTTACCGGGTGGATAGCTAGCTGGATCACAGACAGGACCCAGGAAGTTAGAATTGGGGAATCCACCTTTACAAAGAGGCTAGTCATAAGCGGAGTCCCTCAGGGATCAGTCCTGTGACTGCTCCTTTTTTTGCATTTACTTCTCTGAAGTCAAGGCCAATGTCAATGGCCTCTGGCTGACAAAATTTGCAGATGATTGCAAATTAGATGTCATTGAATCCCCCATTGACATAAATGTTCTCCAGGAAGGACTGACACAGACAAACAACTTTTGTCAGAGCCATGAACTAAAACTAAATCCCAAGAAATGCATAACAGTATCCTTCAGAAAGTTATCTACCCATGGGAATTATCATATTGACAACACACCCCTAAGAGCTAACCCAGTGATCAGGGACTTAGGGTCACATATAGACATTAATCTAGCCTTTGACCATCAAGTATCTACAGTAGTGAGGAGATAATTCTATATTGTGCAACTTATTAACAAAGGTATGGCATATAGGTCCAATAAAGTCATTGTTTCACTGTATTTGGCATTCATCAGATCTTTCATTGAGTACAATGCCCTCTTTGGTATATACCTAACCAGGCATATCCAATATTTGAAATGTCTACCAAGGTTCCTCACTGAAAGAACACAGGGCATAAGTAGCATGTCCTATGCAGACTGCCTCAAGGCCCTATCCTGTTATTCTGTCTCCTATAGGCTTTTGAGGGGGGATCTATGCCTGGCATACAAAGCATTGTCAGACCCCACTCTGATGGACCTCCTGCATATCCACAAAATAAACAGTATGAGAATTACCCAGTCTAAAGACTTAAACATTGCCTGTGATATAACTAAGATCTGCTGGAGAGAAAGGTATTCATCCCAGAGACTACCCCTTCTCCGGAACAGGTTCACCATTCATGTGAAGCAGAGTTCCTCCCTAACTCAGTTCCACTTGGGCACATGGATGGGGAACAGAAATATGTCTCTAATGGACACAGGTTGCCTGTAAATGGTTCATCTCCTGGGTCCCTGCTTGTAAATGTTTCATCTCCCTAGACCCTGTTTATACTTACAAGGGTACCAGAATTTGTTAGAGATTCAGGATGCATGGCTAGGCTTAAAAAGACATTTGTGGTCATTAGCTCAATAAACACCTATGAGCCTATGAACCTATTACCTGGGTCCATAGAGTGGCTACCCTTGTGTAGGGGAGTCATGGTGGCTATTCTCCAGGCATCAGGCACATATCCTGTGGATTGACTGAGCTTGGACAGTTTAAGTTGATTATACTTGGCACTGATGATAATGAACTCTGGTATGTTGGCTGGTCCCATTAAAGTATTATTTTTAGCCTCTGAAACTGATTTTAAGACTTGTTTCATAGTGATTTCAAAGGAAACTAAATTTTTAGGGATAGTAGGAGTAACGATGAGGGAAGATAGGTTAATGTTAGAACATGTATTTACTAATATATTTTCTATATTCTTGGGGACAGAATGTGTGGTATTGTGGTATTATAATGAATGAGCTTAGTACACTGCTGGACATTATTTCTTCATTTCCTGGCATAAATAAATGAAGATTTGTTGTTTCCATTGGTACTTGTAGCAACCTTAAGCTTGCACTTTACACTTTCTGCTAGGTTGCTGTTGACATGTTTCAGTTCTCTTGAGGTAGAGTGACAGAGGTTTCTTATAACTTTCCATTATTTTCCTTGTTTTCGTTATACAGATTATTAATATAGGAATTCCACCAGAGAGGTTTATTCCTGAATTTACCCTTTTATTTAGGGCAGACAGGTAACGATTTTTCCATGCAGCTGTTTAGGTTCTGGTAAATGCCTTAGATTTAAAAATGAAAGAAATTCCCACCAAACTACAAACAACAACCAAAAGCTAAAAAATATTATAAATTAAAATCAGCATTAGCAGGTTGGGTAGTGAAATAACTGGGTGGTGGTGGGGGTTGGGGGTGGGAGTGAATGTCTCATGCCAGACTGACCATTCTGGAGAGAGAAATGGTGGTCTTGGTTGACCAAATTGCTACCATACAATCCAGCAATAATGGCTATAGGACCTGGTTGAGAGTTGCTTAGTATCATACAGTTTGCAAGTGCAAACTGAGAGATAGAGTTAGGACTTAACTACAAAACTCTGATGGCTGTCTATATGTCTGCTCTTAAGGAAAGGTAGGCTGATGGATGGAGAACAGTGGGGAAGAAATAGCATAGTGAAAACATCAGCTCTGTTGGTGCAGCTGGATAAAGAACTGATTACGACTGAGATGACTCAAGTTCAATTTCTGCTGGCACTGGTGCTGGTGAAGGAAGAATAATATGTCTTTTGTCCCTGTTTGCTGTAAGAGGGATGGGTGGGCACACTGGTGTGGGCAGTCCACTCCATGCCAGGCCTCAGAAAAGCAGCCATGTTTATTGCCATACAGCAGCCAGGCTCAGCTTGGGCTGGGATTAGTGGGAGAAAACACTTAGAGGGTTGGATTGACACTCCTAGGACCACACCCCATTGCAAACAATAGCCTCTGGACAATGCTAGTGTGCATTGGGGGTGGGGAGTAGGCTTCTGGACAACAAAACAGCCCATACCTCTATGACCAATAGTGGTGCTCACTGCTTCCTGCAAAAACCCAGCATTCACACACACACACACACACACACACACACACACACACACACACACACACACACACACGCACACACACACACAAGCTATCAGGAGGATGGAGGCCTTAGATGAAGAATCATTTCTTCAAGTATACTGCATCATTGAGGAAGATGTAACTCTGGAAAGAAACACTGTTGCAGAAGCCAAGACTAACAGGTGCAAGAGAATGTGTAATTCAGTATTTTTCAACCGCCGGTTTGTGGACTGAGTCCAGTCTGACAGAAATTTTCGGCCAGTCAGTGAAAGATTAGGGACCACATGCTGGGTGAGGGCCCCCACAGGCTGGGGTGTGATCTGGCTAGGAGACTTATTTTTTAATTATTTCTTTAAGGGCATTTTTCTTCTTAAAGAAGAATGCCCTTTGCATCTGGACCCACAGATGCGACACATGTGTGTGACTTATTTTTATCTTCTACATCTGTGCAAACTGCTGTTTAGGTCTTTGTCTTCCATGCACGTGGAATTTGAATGCCAAAAGACATTTGAAATGTGGACCACAAACTAACAAGTGAGAGGTAGGTGGGTAGGTGACTGTGTGTGTGTGTGTGTGTGTGTGTGTGTGTGTGTGTGTGTGTGTGTGTGTGTGTGTTTAAGGGGAAGGAGGGAGGTAGGTGTGTGTTTGTTTAAGTGGTGGGTCAATAGGTGTGTGTGTATGTAAGAAGTAGATAGGTAGGTGTGTGTGTGTGTGTGTGTGTGTGTGTGTGTGTGTGTGTGTGTGTGTGTGTGTGTGTGTGTGTGTGTGTGTGTGTGTGTGTGTGTGTGTGTGTGTGTGTGTGTGTGTGTGTGTGTGTGTGTGTGTGTGTGTGTGTGTGTGTGTGTGTGTGTGTGTGTGTGTGTAAAAGAGGGATGGAGGTGTCTCTCAACTGTCCAGATTTTCACAGAATGTCCAGATTTTCACCTCACATTTTTAGTCTGTTCCTCGTAAACTTTGTGTTTTTTGGGTTTATTGCAGCAAATCCATGAAGATGACAAGAATTTGAGTTTCAGACGTCATATCCTTCTGAAAATTCATGATAACTCCCACCATTATTTCTGGCTTAGCCCAGATTGTTTGCGTTAAGAGCTTCAGAGGTATGGTGTGTGTGTGTGCGTGTGTGTGTGTGTGTGTGTGTGTGTGTGTGTGTGTGTGTGTGTGTGTGTGTGTGTGTGTGTGTAAGGGGGAAGGACGTAGGTAGGCGCATACTTCTCAACTGTCCCTGATTTTCAGAGACATCCCTGATTTTGACTGAAATTTTACCTCTGTCTCTTTTAGTCCCACCTAAAAGTGGTGACTTTTGGAGAAAGGATGATGAATTATTTTTAATAAATAATGGTAATAATTAGAGTTACAGACTTATTTTACTTTAGAAAAATGCATATTCACTCATGTTCTGTTATTTTGTCAGTGTCTCAAGTTAATAATACTAACATATTAAAAGTGTCCCTGATTATTTCTGGATTTCTGTTATGTCATTCAGGAGGGGTAGAAACCTTAGAGACTTATTATTAAAGTCTAAGTTGGTAGCTCCTTTAATGAGAATGCAAGTTAATATAAAAGAACTAGGGACTATTTGTTGTAAAAAGTGTAAGGCTTGTAATTTTATTGTTCAATATTTTAGAAAAATGAATGGCTTCTTGTTTGAAACTAAAAATAGTTTCTGTTGTGGCACTGAAGGTACTATTTATGCCCTAAAGTGCCCTTGCAATAGGTTTTACATTGGGGAAACAAAAAGACATTTAAAATTAGGTTACTAGAACATGTGAAGGACGTAGTTAAAAAAGGGAAGAAAGTGCAATAGCACTGCACTTTAACAAATGTCATGATGGCAGTATTAATGTTTGAAAGGCACTGTTTTGGAACAAATTGATACATACTGTGATGAAAATGATTTAAAAAACAAATTGCTTTCTAAAGAGTCTATTTATATTTTGCAGTTTGGTACTTTGCTCCCTAAGGGGTTAAATAATGAAATTAATTGGAGTTTCTTTGTGTAATATTAAACTGAAATTGATTAATTATGTTTAATTGTATAATTAATGGTGATATAGGCAGGTAACTTTTTGTAAATGTTATACTCCTTGAAGGCTTGTGAAGCCAAGACGTCAGAGTGTGTTTTATAATAAATATCCTGCTTACTAGCTGGTGGTTCTATTTTCTAGTTTGGTGCTTCTACAGTGTGGTTTTGCTGTATTTCTGGATTTCTCCCTGATTCTGTTGGGATCCGTCCCTTTTTGATTGAGAGCTATGTAGGTGAGTGTGTGTGTGTGTGTGTGTGTGTGTGTGTGTGTGTGTGTGTGTGTGTGTATGAGGTTGGTAGGTAGCATACCTTTCAAGTGTCCAGATTTTTGCCCCATATTTTTGATCTGTTCCTTATAAAAAGGACTGGAGTTTCAGACTTCATATCGTTTGGAATACAACACTCAAAGAGCAATTGTTTTAATTGGTTCCTTATAAATAATGTTTTCTATTTCTGCCTTAGAGGTCCCCGAAATAATTCTCCTATTTTCATTGGTTTCCAAGTGTAAAAAGGTTGAAAACCACTGGTGTAATTCATGGTAAAAAAAAAAAATTACATGCTAAAAAAAACTGAGTAACTGATCATAACATATTTAAAATATAAAGCAAAAAATACAATTACTTACTTCATAATTGCATTCTCTTTGTTGAAAAAGAGTCTCCAAAATAAATATGGATCCATCTTAACTCAATGAATGTCTGTTGCAAAAACAGCTATCTGGTTTACTGATTTCAAAAGTTTGACCACAAGCCTTATTACTAGTTTGTAGGATAGAATTTGCTGTCTGATTTACAATGCACTAATTAATGTTCTGTAATCTACGTTAAAAAGAAAGAACAACAACAACAAAAGATTTTAGTGAGGACTGCTGGAGATGAAGGAAAAGCATGAAGGCAGACATTGAGATAGAGGAGCAAGTAGTCTTGCTAAAGGGTAATGTGGTTGGAGCTAAGAGAAATGACATAGGCATTTATGCCCAGTTTAGTGAGTTTATCTATAATTCCAGAGTGGGGGATGGTATCAAAAGCCTTGCGAGGTCAAGATAGGCTGTGTGCACTACCCTGCCCTCATCTACGGCTCTAGTGACTGCTTCACTAAATGACCATTCTGATACCATTCAAATACTGATTGATGACAATCCAGAGCTAAAATCAGGAGTGGATGCCACAGAACCTAGGCTTGAATGCCTACAGGAAAAAAAAACAGGAATCTTAAGGATAGTTTCAGATAAAAAAACATAAAGGCTAGTGGTCTACCCAAGAAATATGTGCGGCAGAACTGTAAGGACAGAATAATTGAACTGTTGAGTGACTGGACTACCATCCTGAGGGAAGAGATAAAAATTGAGCAAGCCTACTAGATGATAGGGAGAGAGAAGGAGACCACTGATAATCCCAGGCCACTAATAGTAGATTTGTAGACATACAAGCTAAAGGAGAGGATCTTACAAAAGGTCTAGCAAAATGAAAAAAAAAACTCTATATGTAGTTGAGCAGAGAGCCTTCATTGATCAAGTTTTTTCTTTGAAACATGAAGACAGAAATGGGTGTTTCTGCTGGGGATACAGATGTGCAAGCAGAAAGGACTGTGGTGGCAGTTCATATACTCAGCTATTCTCTATATCTTTTTCCAGGACTTGACCATACCATTTGTGGACCCAAAGGAGGCATGAGCAGTGATACAGAAACTGGTCAGTCATGGATGAGTTCAGGAAGAAGATCATGAAGTGAAGGAAGGAGAGCACAGCGATCCTAGACTGGCATTGCACATGGAGTTTAAATCAAGGAAAGCAAGCTCTTAAAGGAAAGGCCCTGATAATATGAGAGGCAGACTTGTGAATTCATTGCTGTAGTTGTGATGTGAAGATCTTGATGGATGTTACTTGTAACAACTACTAATAACTAATATGATTTGTGCTCAGGGACTGTTGGGGGTACTATAGCAAGAAGCCATGTGGAACAAAGGTAGCTCCACCCTCTAAATATCAAGAGGTTGGGGAGGGGATAGTGGTCAAAGGGTAAGCTAGAAAGAACCAGGTTTGGAGGTGGATTATCACTGACATTAAAATGACTGTAAAAAATGTTATCCCAATAAGGAGGTAAGAAATGTATTAATGTGATCAGAGGGGAGACCTTTCAACTGTCCCAGTATTGGAGGATTGTTGCTATTTCCAGTCTAGTTTCACCCCTGCACAAGATGTACCTATTTTTGGAGGTCTGTCATTTTTCAGGTTTGATTTACCCCTTCACACCATTTTCTGAATTCATCTCATCTCACATAGTTTATAAAGCTGTGTAGTACACAGAAAACCACACTACATGACCACAATATTAGTGGCATCAATAATTTAAACAAGGAGGACACACATTTTTCATCTCCCTTTTTCAGATGCAAAAACAAAAGACATTATGTGGTAAAGTTTTGCAGTATGACTCATTATAGTCTACAGATTTTACTCCTGTTTTCTTGAAAATGTGCTTATATTTTTCCATTATTTTTTGTCACACTCTGGAAGAGAAAAGAATTTTGTGCTACTTGATATTCATATTTTACACTAATTTGGGAACCCTATCTACCACAAGACAAATGGTTTCTGGCCCAGAAAATGTAGTGTATTTAATGTTTGGGCAGTTTTTCCATCCCTTTCAACTTTCTGGTTTAAAAGCCCACATTTGCATGGGTTTGTGCTTGTTTAAGCTCTGCTCAGCGGTGCCGAGCTGAGGTAAACTATTACTGGTGCCAGAAAGTTTGCTCTTTAGTTTTTCCCTTAAATCTTGCTAGCTATTTCTCTCTTGCACTTCAAATAGCTTAATCACTTTGAACTTCAACAGGTTTTTGTAGCAATTATTGTAGCACACCTAAGTGACATCAGCACTAGTTGTTCTTCATGGAAATAGCTCCAATGCTTAGTAGTTATGACCACCCATCCTGGCATGATTAAAGGGCAGTTCCCTGTGCTTTCTCCTATTAACCTGGTGCACTTGGGCATTCTGAGGCAGTGTAGCAACTGCCTCATGTACACAGACAACCCTCTCCTCTTACCTCCCACCACTCAGACTTGTGAGAGATGCACTTATATCACCAAATTGGAAGCTATGCACTCTCCAGCCAAGACCAGACTAGCTGGTCAAGAGGAGAAGGTCAACACCTGCACCATACCACATGGAACACATAGCCCTCCAGAACATGCACTATCACAGCTCTCACATAAAAACACAAACCACACACCCACATTCGCAGAGGCACTCAATAGAAATTTACCCAAACAGCAGAGACCTCCAAGACAGAAACCCACTCGACCAACACTGCACAGCACAAACCACAGGACATATAGCTCACCTCCACAGTGTGCCCCTCAACCTAACTAAGGCTAAACACCTTGCCCAATACACTAATCATAAGTGACTCAATAGTGAGGCACACAGATGTCTCACTCACTAGGTTGAATAAGGAGAAGGTAACAGTCAGCTGTCTATCAGGTGCCAGAATCCGACACATAACACATGCACTCAGGACACGCCACAACAAGTACAAGCATGACTCTGTATGACCTGAGATACACCTCCCTGGACTACATGAAAAGAAACATAGTGGAGCTCTCAGATTATGTGGCCCAGGCAGGTATGACACAAGCCCTGAGCAGTACCCTACCATCACCCAGAAGGATACTGCAGTACAAACAAAAAATGATTGACTTCAACAATTGGCTGTTTCTGTTTTCATTCTAAGGGAATCCAGTATCTATCTGCTTGGGATGACATGATTGACAGACCTCGATGCTTTGCCAGAGATGGCCTGCATATGTCATCCCTAGGTTTCTGGGTACTGACTAAGGGTTCTGCCATCCTTATAGTGCTTTTTTTAGGCGGAGTTCCAAAGACCAAATTACCACCGTAACAGCTATAAATAAATAAATGCAATCTGAGGGTCATGCTGCTCAAAGCTAGAAGTCTAAATCTCAAGATGCACTCATTCAAAGTACTCCTCAAAATGGAAAATATCGACATTTGTGCTGTAACGGAGACCTGGTTTAAAGCGGCAGAAATCACCCCTATGCTACCAGGTTATAACTCATTCCACACCTTTCAACCACAAAACATGGACCGAAGCTCCAAAGGCAGTGGTGTCTCAATATTCATAAAGGACATGCACACCTCCAGACTAGTAGCCCAGCATAATGCATCTGAGATACTTCAGGTACAACTAACATTGGGTAAGACTGCGATCCAGGTCATAGCCTGCTATAGGTTCCCAACCATTTCCCTAGACTCCCACTCCATGTTCCTAAGCACCCTGGAATCTATCAAGGTACAACTCAACACTCTCATACTAGGAGACTTCAACTACTCCTCCATCAACTGGGAAAACTACTCAAGCACCAATGCACTGGCCCAACGCTTCCTGGAATTCATCATTTCCAATGCCCTGGACCAGCTCATTCTTACCCCCAATAGAGGAAACAACATCCTTGACCTGGTTATTACTAACATGGGCAACTGTTGGTCTACACCAGTAGTCAATTCCTCCCTGGTTAGATCCGACCACAAACTAATCACCATGGAAATCCACATCTCACCCACACCCCTCACAAAGGTATAGCAACATGAAAAACTTCTCCACAGCTGACTCTGGACTCCCAAAAACAGAGGTGGCTAACTTCACAGCACCCAAGCCAATGGAAAATAGATGCATAACTGCTGAATCATGCACCACTGCACTGTACAAACATGTACATAAATGCATGGAACTAGCCATATCCAACAGAACCAAGACGCTCTCCTCCAAAAAAAGAAAGTCAGTTTGGTGGTCCCCTGCCATTAATAAACTCTACAACAGAAGGAAGGAATGGTTACAGAAAAAGGTGAACTCCCAAGACTGGAAAAATTCCCTGATTAGCCTCAACAAAAAGCTGAGATCCCTCATCAAAACCTACAAAGCCAGCTATGAAGGCAGAATTGCGGCAGACACTAAAAACAACCACAAAGCCTTCTTTAGTTATATCAAGAATCTCCATGGCAATACCCAGATTTTCTCTGAGTTACTGCACAATGGTACCTCCTATACTGAGCCAACAGATATTGCCAATATACTGGCTGACAGATTCAGTGCCAACTTTAGCCCTCTCCCCCCCTAAAGGACCAATCTCAATACCAGAAGAATGCCAGGCAACCTGCATTGCTGCAGCACAGGTTAAAGCTGCATTGTCTAAAGCCAAGAATACAGCTTCCATGGGACCCAACAATATCCCTGGCTGTGTTCTACATGAATTACAACGTGAACTGACATCACATCTTTGTGCTCTGTTCACTCACAGCCTCCCCTTAGTCTTTGTCCCTACCTAATGGTGCACTGCTACAGTCATCCCTCTCCATAAAGGAGGAGCGACTACAGACCCTGGAAATTATCGCCCCATTAGCCTGACAAGTCTGATATATAAGGCTATGGAGCACATCATCGTGGACCTAATTAACAAGGATATAGGGAATCTCCAAACTGTAGAACCCATACAATTTGGTTTTGTGAAAGGTAGATCATGCCTGCTCAACCTGGATGACTTCTTTGAGTCAGTCACCAGAGCAGTGGATGAAGGTAAGGCAGTTTATACAGCCTATCTCGATCTGGCCAAGGCCTTTGATACCATTCCTCACTCAGGAATTATTGATAAAAGCACCAAACTAGGCATCAACCCCTATATCATTAGGTGGGTTGCAAATTGGCTCACAGATAAAACACACAGTGTGAAAGTAGCAGACTCCAAGTCAGTCTGCTGACCAGTCATGAGTGGAGTCCTACAGTCCTGGGTCCTCTCCTGTTTGGCATCTACTTCTCAGAAGTCCAACCAACCAGGCCAACACGGAGGGACTCTGGCTGACCAGTTTCATAGATGACTGCAAGCTGGGAGCCATTATTAACTCCCCAAGTGATACAGACATCCTACAGAAAGGCCTCACTGAGAGCAATGACTGGTGTTGAAACCATGGCCTTAATCTTAATGCCAAAAAATGCATCCTTATCCCCTTTGGGAAAAACTTAATTCCCACTAATTACCACATCAATGGGAGCCCACTGAACATTGAAAGAGTTATAAGAGATCTGGGGACACAGGTTGACAGCAACTTCTCTTTCGACCACCACATTGCCACTGTGGTCAGAATCTTCTTCTATGTGGCACATCTCATTATTAAGGGTTTTGCATCCAGAAAGAAAGAGGTTATAATTTCTCTCTGCTCTTCCCTCATTAGACTAATCATAGAGTATAATGCCCCATTTGGCATGTACCTCACTAGACACCTGCAACAGCTGGAGAGGCCATAAAAGTACCTCACTAAGAGGATCTTAAGCCTTAAACACATGCCCTACATGGACAGACTCAAAGTTAACTCCAACTATTCTCTTTCTCATATTGTCTACTAAGAAGCAATCTCTGTTTGACTTCCAAAGACATGTCTGACCCAGCTCTGTTAGAAATGCTATATCTAAAGAAATCCCAGTCCCTCCACACCACCTGCTCCAGAGACCTCAACCTCATTACCACAATCAACAGAACATGCTGGAGGGACAGGTTCATAACCCAGAGACTGCCGTTGCTCTGTAATAGACTTCCCATACATGTCAAGCAGAGCACCTTACTAGCCCTCTTGAAAAGAAATCTTGATGAGTGGATGGGAAATAGAAAGTTCACCTCAGGGATCACTCCAGGGGCTGTATTTGATAGAGGCACTGGGAACTAATGATGGGCGGTACAGTTCCAGGGCACTTCTATGGGCTAGGGTGGTAAAGGCCCCAGGGCCATTAGCCTTGTACACACCTATGAACCCATGAACCTATTTGATGTCCAACATTTTGGCTGGATGTTCCTACCTTTCAAGAGCCTTTGTTCCTATTTTATATGTCTCCAGGTTGAGAGGTATGATGGGAGTGGCATTTGCAGACAGCTAAGATTCAAAGGGTGAACTAGACGGAAAGAAAATGAAGATTATTATTGGTGCCCCCCCCCCAGCTATGAAGCAAAAAACTTGATTTTTTTTATTAATTATCATATTGTGTTTTAGTAAGCTGTAACTGAAAAAGCAAAATCTGCATATCTGCAAATTTAGATATTATTGTGATACAAAATTAAAAGGAATAATTTCAGCACTGTATGTTTATTATGTTACATCATGTAGCCTTAGATAATAAGCTAAGAAGGCAAAATACGTATATCTGGAAATTTAGATATTGACATGATAGAAAATTAAAAGGAATAATTTCAAAATTACATGTTTATTATGTTACATCATGTAGCCTGAGATAATAAACTAAACAGCACTCCTTTGTAGTTAGTGGAAGTTAGTATTTAGATGGGAACTGCATAAATGAACCAATAAGGAAAGAAAGGGAATAATCAGGCAACTAACCCTAAGCTGTGATAGGAACTGTCGTAATGCATGTAATAGGAACTGTCATAATGCATGTAATAGGAACTGTCATAATGCAGCAGGAGAAGGATAGGAGCAGAGAGCTGCAGGGACCAGGGTGATGCTGGCCCCAATATAGGTAGCAGGTATTCTAAACAAATTAACTACTGCTGTTACTGAAGTTAATTGGACTAGTCATATACTGGAGGGAGATGATTACATGAACACACACCCTGATGGGAGAATAAAAAATAAGAAAAGGAAAAATGAAATAACAACATATGCAGAATAGGAGAACCTGAGTCAAATAAAAGAAGGGGGATTAAATTCCAATTCAGAATTGATGAAATGTAAAGATGAGTGTCTGAGTAGTAAAGGAAAAGAGGACAGATATGTGGGAAGTGATGAGGGAAACTAAAAACAGTAGGAAATGTGAGAAGTAAAATAAAGATAGCCAGTTGGAATGTTAATGTAATGATAAATGAAATTAAGAACAGAATATTAAGACGTCAAGAAAATGAGCTGCCAAAGTAGTGGGTTTAGAAGAGACGCACCTGACAAGAGAGGGCTCTAATAAATTGAATAGAAGTGGTTACAAATTAATAGCCAGTTAATTGTGGGGCCAAAGAAGACAGAGCGATGTAGCATGGTTAAAGAACAGAGGTTTCCCATTTCAAATAGAAAGGGTGATATGTGATGAAAAAGGAATATTTGCAGATGTTAAAGGAAATATATGTGGGGAGAAGGTTAGCCATATAGCTATATATTTTTCTCTGAGAAGCTCAGTGACCTGTTTGAAGGAGTATTTCGGCAAACATAATTGCATTTCAAGAATGCCTATATTTAGCAATCAATGTTTTCAATGTAGACACAAGTAGGAAGGATGTAGAAAAGGTACAAGGAAAAGACAGGTCTCTACAGAAGGTACAGTTTTAAGAGCTTAGATGAAAGCAATAGAATGGAGGGATATTTGGTAAATAAAAAGGGATAGATGAGGCAGGAAATGACATGTTTCACTCAGGCAAGCATCATACTTAGACAAGGCTAGAAAAAGGGCATATAAATATGGAGTTTGAAGGAGTTGTAGTAATTGAAAGGATATGATAGATGCTACTGATGATGCCTTGTTATTAGTGGAATTAATAATGGGAAATGAAGGTGCCCCGCTGAAGCACTTGCATTTTCATAGATGGATAGCTATGGAAGGGAACAATAAAGAGTGGTCGAGTCAAGAAGCAAAAGTCATTTTAAGTGGAAGTGGGGACTCGGAGAGATACATGTAAGATGGAGATGAGAGAAAATACAGCAGAGGGTGTATGAGAGACAATGGGCAGCAAAACAGAAGGACAATGACTGGCAAATTAGAAGGAATACAATGATTAGGAAATGAATGCATGTAACTACTGAAAGAGAGGGTTTTCCATCTGAAGGAAAAAAAAAAGACAGGAAATTGAAGATGAGAAAAACGTAGGCAGCAAAAACTTTTATTTCTCAAATAATTCTGGGGCAGTTAAAGCAATAGCAGTAGGAATAAGATTTTAGAAGGTTAATAGAGGACTATACAAATTAAAATGGACAAAGGGGGGCAGAGCTGAGGTTATTATAAGGCATACTAGAAGGATTCAGCAAACATTATACAAAATTATATGAGGAAGATGGAAGGGACATGCAAGAAAGGGATGAAAGGGAAGTGAAATGGGAGGGCACAGTGCTGCCAGAAACTGATGCAGAAAATGATGAAACCTATTACAAGGAAAGAAGTAGTTGAAATGCCAACTAACATGAAGAAATTGAAAACACTCTGCAGCGGTGAGTTACCAGTGGAGATGTGGAAGGTAGTTAAAGATGAAGTGGTGAGTGTTTCAGAGAAGATGATCAATAATCTCATGCGAGGGGAAGAGCCTTCGCCACCACAGAAGAAGGAGCTGACAGCTGTCATATATAAGGAGGAGAAGGGTCTGCTGTTCTCTTAATCTTACAGACTGATTTTGGTACTGAAGCATGATTATAAATGCTTCATGTCAATACTGGGTGACAGACTTGCTAAAATAATACCAGACATAATACATGAAGACCAGATGGATTTTCGGAGGGGGGACAATGGATAATTTACTTAGAACATTGATAATAATACAGGACACACAACAGAAACAAAATGAAGAGACTATTTTCTTTTTGACATGGCAAAGGCATTTGATCAGATAAGTCGAAGTTATTTATTTTGAGATGAAGCAGAAGTGGGGATTCCCAAAAGAATGGGTAGGTATGTTAAAGATGTTATATAGGAGGGCTGGAGCAAGAGTAAAAGTGAGTGCAGAGTCATCAGAAGAAATAATACTGGAATAGGGAACCAGAGAGGGCTGCCTGTTGTCTACACTGATTTTTTCCTGAACCACTAGCCATAGAAATTGGAGCTGCATCTTAAAAGGATATGAGTGGCAAGACAGACAGAGAAATATTGCAATGTATGCAGGTGATGTTTTACTGACTAGATGATGTAAGGAAAATATGGGGGGCACTGCAAAGTTTTGGGGAATGGGCAAAATATAAGGTGAACAAAGGCAAAATGAAGGTAATGGGTGTAAATCTGAAACGAGAAAAGTCTGGAGGTGGCTGTGCAGCAAATATCTGGAAAAATGAAGTGAAATATCAATGAGCATGTCTAAGGGAAACAGTAGATGAAGCACTGAAAACAACATATGAAAGGATCATTGATAAGGTAAGGAAGCAGTTGGAGAAATAGATGACTAAAACATTACATTTGGGCCAGAGAGTTACCATACCATGACCATATAGTTTATCACAGTTTTTATATCCATGGCAGGTATTTTGGAAGAATCCATGAGGAGGGTACCTGTGGATGGCCAAACAAATAATAGAGCTTTATATGGGAAGAAGGAAGGCCAGGAGTAGTATAGATTATAATGACATTACCAACAGAAATGGGAGGGCTGGGGCTTCCAGAGATTAATACATATCTACCAGGAAGTAAAGTAGCAAATATGTTAAGGCTAATAGACACCCAACATAGGATGGACTGTAATCAGATTATAAGCATGAAAGAGGAGAGATTACGAAGAGGAGCGGATCTGTTGGAACAAATACTAGAGAAGATAAGTGGTAATTTAAGATGGCCAGTATTCAGAAATCACAAAGTAGTAGTTAAAATGATGAGAGAGGGGGGCTGATGGAAGTTAAATGAAGAAATGCTACCTATCAGAGGGATGAGAAAGGAAAGAGAAAGGCAATCTATATTGTGCAGATGGAAGCACAGATGGAGAATAGTTAGATAGTAGCCACAAATTCAGAGGGGAGGAGAGATGAAATGAGACTGGACGGCGCAGTGGTGCAGCAGTTAACATTGTCACCTCAAAAAAAGAGGTTCTCTGGTTCGTTTCTCAGTTGGGGTGCCTTCTGTGTGGAGTTTGCATGTTCTCCCTGCATTCATGTGGATTTCCTCCAGGTACTCTGGTTTCCTCCCACAATACAAAGACAAGCATCTGGAGCATTTCTCCCCAGGCCTCTGCTGAAAATAGGCTCTGTCCTAGTCGGACTTTCCATGTCAACAAATGTTAAATAAATAAATAAATAAATGAAAACATGGGAGGAAATATTAGAGGAAGATGGACTTCTAAGAGAAATGGAATGGAAATAAAAGGGGACAGTAGCAATATGGAATCAGATAGTCCATAGGAGACAAGGATTTGGTGAATCACCTAAGATATTAGGAGAGTTTAATGAAAGATGGATGAAAGGCGGAACATGTTAAGCATTGATTAAAGCAGTTCTGTTATACTGAAGGAATGGTATAGAGAAAAGATATATTAAAACAAAGGAAAGGTGAGAGAAAGAGCTGAAGGTAAAGGCTTTAAATCAACATTGGCTACATATTGTTGCCAAGAAAAGAAGATTTACCATATTTGCCTGGTATATCTTTACACATTAGTTGGATTAGCAGCGAATTTTCCTGGAACTCCCAACAATTGTTGGAGATGTACTGAACCCAATGGGGGTGAGTGGGCCCATATATTTGGGGAATACCCTAGGTTAGATGGACTTAGACAAGACTTAGATAAGTTGGTGTATAACATTCATAAGGAGAAATGGTAATAATTAAACAGTTGTTTATACCAGGGTTTGATGGACAGATAATAGAGGAGACTAAAAAGTTGGTAGATGTAATAGCGTTGCCTGTGAAAAGAATTAATCATTAGGAAATGGAAAAAAGGCACCTCACCTACCATACAAGAAGCTATGAATGAGACAGCAAAAGGGGAAAAAGACATTTATACTAGCAAGTGTAAAAGAAGCCACACAGCCAAACAGAATTTCTAGGAAGTAATGATAATAAACAAAGGAGAAGGGGAGCCTAATTAAAGAAAGCGTTGCTCCATATTGTAATGATGTATGACGTAAGAAAAATGATATTGGATCAAGTAGTCCATAAAGATGAAAAGACCAGAGTGACTCAGAAAACAATAGTACTGTAAAAATTTGTCTCTAAAAACAAATAAAGTAATCTGGGGTGCTACTGCTAAACTAGTCACCAATGAAAGGCATTGTTGGCACCATGTATGAGGCTTGCCTGGGTTCATAAGAGATTATCATCTGAAACGAAGATGTTCTGTTAAAAAATAAGACCACGGTGCCTGACACATGCACATCAATGACTTGAATGTAAAACAATTCCTTAACAATTCCACCACCCATTTTAATTCCTAAAGCCGCTGAACCGTAGCAGAAAAAATATGATCAAAAACATAATCACATAAAACTAACAAAGCTTAACCTGCTTAAGCCCTGCTTAACCTAGCAGAAGCATATCGGCGTCAAGCAGGAATGTAAATCAAACTACAAGTAGATAAAAAACAGGCAGCAACTGAATGCGACAAAAAACAAAAGAAAGAATATAAGGTGAAAGACCGGGTCTATATCATATATTTGAAATTCCAAAATATCAAACACCATAAGTTCGAACTTGGAATTTCGAATATTGATAATATCGAATGCTCAGAATAGCGAATTTTTTCCCAGGGAAAACAAATTCCTGTTTTCAGAGAAACATACACATAACACAAGCACACCAAAATAAATAAACCACACACATACAATCAACAAAACCCAACCCCACACTAAACCATACATACATTACTAACTATCCACTTACCTTAACCCGCACCCTAACCCTAAGGTCCGTAACTATCGCACACATACCCTACAAAACTATGCACAAATAAACTAATTAATACACATACATACAGTTAACAAAACCCAACCCTACACTACACCATACATACATTACTAACTACCCACTTACCTTAACCCACTCACCTTAACCTGCATCCTAACTCTTGCACCACAGTGGAGGAAATAGCAAGCCATGGAACAGCCCACCAAAATCTTGCTCTAGGTAAGGTTTCGATATTCCGGGGCTTCGCTATTTTCACCATACGATGTTGTGGGTTCAATATTTCAACTTTCGAAGTTTTACATCTGCAAAGTTATGATATAGACCCGAAGGACCAGATGAGAAGGCAAAAAATGTGGAAAATGTATAAATATAGTTGCAAGTATAGAGAACGTCTGGAAAAATGTCATGTTGATCAAGAACAAATGCAGGAATGGTTAATGATAGGTGAATTCAAACCAAGAGATGAAAGGTTAATAGTGGTGGTACAAGACAGTGGGCTACATACACGTTGGTTTACAAAGTCCATTGAACGTGTGGGAGAAAGAAACAAATGTAGGTTTTGCAAAATAGATATGGAAACAGTTGCATACCTCATTGCTGGTTGCAACATAATAATGGCAGAAGGACTGTATACTGAAAGGCATAATAATGTGGGCAAGACTGTTGCACTGGGGTTTGTGCAAACATTATGGTATTGAAGTGGCTGAAAAACACTGGAAACATGAGCCACAAAGCATCATAGAAAATGATGAAGTCTACATCACATGAGAACATCCATTACCAACAGTTCAAAAGATAGATGGTAGAAAATTGGATATAGTGGTCCAAGAAAAGAAGACAAAAGTAGCATTGATCATTGAAACTGCCACACCCAGTGACTACAGTGTCCTGCGTACAGAGACACACAAAGTCATAAAATATCAGGATTTGCAAGCAGAAATGAGAGCAATGTGGAAGAAAGATAGCTAGATAGTTCCAATAGTAGTAGGAGCAAGGGGTCTTATAAAAAGGGTCTACAATCATATTTAGATATACTACCAATACATGTAACTCCGTATGAATTAAAGAAGGAGTCATTACTGAGCACATTGTTGGTGCTGCGAAGAGCACATTTGGCTGGTATCAAAGAGTGAAGGAATACTAATTTCATGAACTTTAATCGTACTTTGACTTAGGAATGAGGTCCATTCCCATCCTGGTATTAGAAACCCAAAAGGTTTGGAGAAATTAAAAACAGGAAATGTAAAAAAGGGATATATATATATATATATCTGCACATGACAATAATTAAAGGGCATGTATTAGTTGACTTCTCAACAGCAGCACTGTCTATAAACTGTAACTGGAAACAACATCAAATAAGTTTACCTCCCCCCCACCATGTAGGGTGAGCCTGTCAGCTTGACCATGTGCTGTGCTGCGCAGTTATGACTAGAAGCTGAGAGATATGAAGAGAAGCAAAGAGAATGCTGTCCACAAGTTAGTACATTAACTAGCTTGGGCTTTGATTTACATACTGCTACAATAACTAAGAGCAATCAGCAAGAGTCATTGCAAATGTGTGCCACTAGTTCTTGTTTCATGGATGAATTGCTGTTTTAGAAAACAATCTGCAAAGTAAAGGAAATAACAGTAAAGGATTCAAAAGAAGCATGCAAAGCCTATGTGTACAACGAAAATGTAATTAAATGAGTCAAGCTGATCCGTTTAAAAACATGTACCTAGGAAATGTTTAGTGTCACTGCCAGCAATACTTTGCTTCAAAGGCAGAACTGCACAGTTCAGGGTGGTTGGGGCAACTATATTTGTTAATTACTCCCCTATATCATTATATGGCAGTTATATCTTGCTTGAAAGGCAGAACTACACAGTGCAAGGTTGGGGTATGACTGAATGATCAGTCAGCCCTAAAATATCACTACAGAGTAGTTGGATCTTGTAGAAACCACTGTCACATGAAGCATATGGAGAACTTGTCCAATATTACAAGTAAGACTGATTGCTATAAACAACAAAAATATGGCAGTTGTAACTGCAGTAAGGTTAACAGGAAATTAGTACATAATAATATAATCTATACAAATCACATTTCTATGGGTTGTAATTGAAATGTCCTGAGTCACAGGACTAGCACATTATAGATGCAAACAATAGACTAATTCTACAGTATAAAGTCACATTTTCTGTGCTTGTTCATTTTTTTATAGTAAGCATGTATTTCTTAGAGCTATTATGTGGGAGAATCAACACCACTTCAGTAAACATGATAGGATTAATACTGTTTGTTCTTATTATATAATCTGAATATAAGAATGGACAGCAGTAGCCTGTCAGTGCTGAATAATGTGCAACAGTTTCCACTGCACACTTCAAAGTCTTTGCCACTGTCCTTATCTACATCATAACAAATCATATATTTTTATTCAGTTGCATAAAACCCTATCCTGCCATTCAAGTCTTGCAGTTGGGCATACAAACAAGTTAGCACAAAAAGCCATGTTTGGATAAGTGGAAATAGTTCAATGAATTAATTGCAAACAAATTTAATAATAATAATAATAATAATAACAATTATATATATATATATATATATATATATATATATATATATATATATATATGTATAAAAACCATAAATATAACTGCATGTTACATTACACCCTCAGTGAAATGTTTTGCTTGGTTGATGCTAGCATCTGGACTGAAACACTAAAGGCAGAGGCGTGTCCATATTCATTAAGGATATCCACACCTCCAGGCTAGTTGCTCAACATAATGCATCTGAAGTTATCCAAGTGCAACTAACACTGGGCAAGACTGCAATCCAGGTTCTAGCTTGTGACAGATCCCCCGCCATGCCCCAGGATTCCCACTCTTCATTTCTTAAGATACTGGAAAATATTAAGATACAACCCAATACCTATATTATGGGCAATTTCAACTACCCACCATCAACTGGGAAAACTACTCATGTACCAACTCATTCGCTCAATGTTTTATGGAATTCATAAATTCCAACGCCTTGGATCAGCTTGTCCACACCCCCACCAGTGGCAGCAATATCCTGGAACTGGTCCTTACCATTATGAGTAACCGGTGTTCCACACCAGAGGTCAACTCCTCGCTGGTCAGATCTGACCACAAGCTAATCACTCTAGACATCCATATCCCACCCCCCCATTAAGGAAACCACCACCAAAAACTACTCCAAAGCCAACTTCATGATTCTTAAGACAGAAGTGGTAAACTTCACGACACCCATGCAGACGGAAAATAAAGGTACGACGGCTAAATCTTACACAAATGCACTGTATAAGCACATACTGGATCATGCCATCCCCAACAGAACCAAGATGCTATCCTTCAAAAAAAGGAAGCCAATCTGGTGGTCCCCTGCCATAAACAAACTCTACAACAGAAGGAAGAAGCTGTTGCAAAAAAAAAGTAAAATCCCAAGATTAGAGGAATTCCCTGGTCAGCTCCAGTAAGAAGCTGAGATCCCTCATAAAATCCTCCAAAGCCAGTTATGAAAATAAAATTGCCACTGATTCCAAAGACAACCACCAAGCATTCTACAGCTATGTCAAGAATCTCAATGGCAACACTCAGATCTGCTCTGAGCTACAGCACAATGGCACTAAATATGCAGAACCAACTGATATTGCCAACATCCTGGCAGATAGGTTCAGTGCTAACTTTACCCCCCCTCTCACCCTCCAAAGGGCTCATCTTAATACATGAAGAATGCAAAGCCCCTGTAATCAAGGATGAACAAGTAAAGACCGCTCTCTCTAAAGCCAAGAACACAGCATCCATGGGACCAGACAACATCCCAGGCTGCAAACTGCACGAAATACAGAACGAACTGGCACCTGACCTAAATACCATGTTCAATCATAGCCTCACCTCAGGCTATGTGCCTACTGAATGGTGCACAGCAATGGTTATCCCACTCCACAAAGGGGGTGCCACCACGGACCCCGGAAACTACCACCCCATTAGCCTGATGAGCCTAGTCTGCAAGGTCATGGAATGTATCATCTTGGAGCTTATAAACAAAGACATAGATAACCTCCAAACTCTGGACCCCACTTAGGTTGGGTTTGTAAAAGGTAGATCATGTCTACTAAACCTGATTGATTTCTTTGAAGCAGTCACTAGAGATGTAGATGAGGACAAGGTAGTGCACACAGCCTATCTTGACCTTGGCAAGGCTTTCAGCACCATCCCCCACTCTGGAATTATAGATAAACTCACTAAACTTGGCATAAATCCACATGTCACAAGATGGGTGGCCAACTGGCTCACTGGCAGAACCCACACAGTAAAAGTAGTCGACTCCAAGTCTGACTTCAGACCAGTGATGAGTGGAGTACCACAGGGTTCGGTCCTGGGTCCTCTCCTGTTTGGCATCTACTTCTCTGAAGTGCAGGCCAACACAGAAGGTCTTTGGCTAACAAAGTTCGCAGATGACTGCAAACTGGGAGCCATAACAGAATCACCTAATGATGTAGACATTCTACAAAAGGGCCTCACAAAGACAGATGCTTGGTGTCAAAATCAGGGCCTCAAGCTCAATGCCAAGAAGTGCATTGTCATCCCCTTTGGGAAAAACTCAGTACCCATGAACTACCACATAGGCAGTGGCTCACTAAATACTGAAAGTGTGATAAGAGACCTCGGGACACAGGTGGACAATAGTCTTTCCTTTGATAACCACATCACCACAGTAGTCAGGAAATCCTTCTGTATGGCAGATCTCATCACAAAAGGGTTCTCCTCTAGAAAAAAGGAGGTCATTTTTCCTCTCTACTCATCCCATCATCAGATCCATTATAGAGTACAATGCCCCATTTGGCATGTATCTCACAAAACACCTACAACAATTGGAAAGGCCACAGAAATACCTCACTAAGAGGATTACTGGCCTCAAACAGATGCCATACGCAGACCATCTCAAAAAACTCCAGCTCTACTCTGTCGCATATCAGAGGTGATCTCTTCCTAACATACAAAGCTATGTCAAACTCAGAGCTGTTGGACATGCTACACTTAAAGAAATCCCAATCTCTCTGAACCACATGCTCCAGGGACCTAAACCTTGTCACCACAATAAACAGAATATGCTGGAGCGATAGATTCCTGTCCCAGAGACTTCCCATACTCTGGAACAAACTACCCATTCATGTCAAGCAAAGCTCCTCATTGGCCCTCTTTAAGAAAAATCTTGATGACTGAATGGGAAATAGGAAATTCACCCCAGTGATCACTTCTGCGGCACTGCTTGACAGGAGCACAGGAAAATAATTTTCTTGGGTGGCGAAAGCCAGGGAATCTTTTTGGCTAGGCTTATATATTACGTGGGACTATCCATTATTACAAGAGAATCCATAACTATTTAACATGGAATAATATTTAATATTTCAGTCAAAAAGTAAAAATAAATGGCCTTACAATACATTGCCATAATATTTTGCATTTGAACAAATCATGTACTCTGCCCTTTCAATTTCTTGACATTTTGCCTGAGCCTTAGAATAAACATGCCTTCCAGTGAAGTTTCATTGTAGAATAATAGACCAATACAGTCTTGTCTTCAGGCCTTTTTTTACAATATTTTTTTTTTATTTAACATATTGACAATATATATATATATATATATATATATATATATATATATATATATATATATATATATAAAGTAAATAAGAAATTCAACATCACATATTGCTATACAATGATAGAAATGCATTGACTCTTCAAGGTAATCTTACACAGTTAACACATTAAGAGTCTTGGTATTTCAATAGCAACATTTTAAGGTTATCCCAACCACTAAATATCTTAGTATGATTCATAGATCTTATTCTGATCACGTCTTTTTCAGTTTTACATAGTGTCACTGTTGTTTATCTTTTGGCTTTTCCCGGTAAGGGGTCATCACAGCGGAACTCCTGTCTGCTAATGATTGGCAGTAGATTTTTACGAAACACCGAGGTGCCAGCTCAATGCTCAACCTTCAACGAAGGCACGCCCATTTACGCACGCATGTCTTTCAAATGCTACCCAACCACGGGGAGGACATGCAGACTCCACACAGAAGGCTCTCCCAAGCCCAGCCGAGAATCGAATGGGAGAACCTCTTGCTGTGAGGTAACAACACTACCGCCGTACCACCATGGCTGTCACTGTTAAATTTAAAAATTCTTTGAACGTATGGACTGAGTTCGATTTTCAGTTTTTCGTGATAACATTTCTAACAACTGCCAAGACAGCACAGTTTTGTTGTTACAGATAGAGAAAGTGAAACATTCATTAGTATTACGGATCTAGTTAAGGAACAATTGTCAGACCATACTCCCTTAAAAAACATACTTATCTTTTCCCAATATACATTTAATTTTTCACAATCCATAAACATGTGTTCAATCAGCGTTTACATCTTTACTACATCTCCAACAAGCTGAAGAAGTCATTTTAACTAAAATAAGAGATTTTTATAGGTAGTAACAAACATTCTCTCTCTCTCTCTCTCTCTATATATATATATATATATATTTATATATATATATATATATATATATATATATATATATATATATATATATATATATATATATATATATATATATATATATATATATATATATTAAACTTGAAGAAGTTTGATTAACTCATTTAAGTAACAAAGTTTTATTCTTACCATCTATTGAGTCACTCAACCCACTACTGTCTAAAAACAACTAAAATTTTGCATAAAAATTATTATTATTATTTATAACAAACTTATATATCATGAACAAGCTTCCTTTGTTGGTCAATATACCTTTCATGATATCATTCATTTCCTATTACATTAGGTTCTGTTCTGTTCCTCTTCACTCAATTTAATTTCTTACCGACAGATAATATTAACTAGTTAGTAGATTTGGCTATCATATGATCTTTCATTAAATATTCTGGCAACTTAGCTTTTCCTTTTTCAAAGCAATCAGACCATAATACTAATCCATTCCTTTTAGTAAATTCATTTTAACATTGTTCTGACTTTTCTTAAATATAGAACTGTGTGGAATGGGAAAGCACAAACATTTTAATTTTGATATTAAGGAAGTTTTAAAAATATAATTCTTAACTGTTTTAAGAATTGATTTCATATATGTAGAGTCTAATGACTGAAATTAATTTCATTGTGAGGTAAATGTTATTAATCAGATGAAAGGATTGTGACATATTTCTAATTTAGCATATTTAATAAACTATAAGAAATTAGTATAATCTGCTCCTGAATGGTTTTCCATTGACTATTGTAAGTTGAGTCTATCCAGAGTATAACAGAGTTAACATTTTCAGCAATAGAATAAGATTCTACATCTGGGAAGGTGATAGCACCATACTCCCATAACCCCACATGATTTCTGTAAGAAATTCTTGGCTTTTTAGGATACCATAAGAATGAAGTTAACATTTTTCCCATCTTCACTAAAGTTTTTTTGTCGGGTATTAAAGCTATTGAATGCAGATATATATATATATATATATATATATATATATATATATATATATATATATGTGTGTGTGTGTGTGTGTGTGTGTGTGTGTGTGTGTGTGTGTGTGTGTGTGTGTGTGTGTATGGGTCTACTTCTATAGACCAAATTTACACTTACGCAAATTTCACTTTACTGGGACAACAACACCAAACTTTCATAAAACTGAAACTGCACATTACTGATATTTTTTACAAAGAATAAAGACACTTGGCCAACACTGAACCAAAAAACACACTGCAATATGAAACTCACCCAGGTGGGGGGGCTATGCCCCCACACACCCTAAGTAAATATACCAACTCCAGGATCATACTATAGTGGGGAAAAGGGCAAATATCCCCATCTTGACAAAGTGTCTCCATTCCCTGTAAAAAAAATGTGGTAATGTGCAGTTTCAGTTTTGTGAAAATTCGGTGATGTCCAGTAAACTGAAATTTGGGTAAGTGTAAATTTAGTCTATAGAAGTAGACCCATATATATATATATATATATATATATATATATATATATATATATATATATATATATATATACATATATATATATATATGTATATATGTGTGTGTGTGTGTGTGTGTGTGTGTGTGTGTGTGTGTGTGTGTGTATATGTATATATATATATATATATATATATATATATATATATATATATATGTATATATATCAGCTCTATACAATCTTGAAATACTGAAATATCGAATTTCAGTATCTCAAGACTGTATAGCCGAAAGTGCAGTTACGCGAAACTACACTATATCGAATGCAGAAATGTCTAATCCACTGTTGTGGTGTCGCATTCATTATGTGTGGAGCAGTATGTGGATTTAGCTGGGGATTCAGGTATGTGATATTTTGGTAAGGGTATTGGGAAAGGATTTTAGTGTGTGTGAGTGTGTGCAGTGGTGGGTTTTATGTGTTTGTGTGTTTAGTTTGACCACAGAGTTAGTATATATAAGTAGTGGGAGTGTGGGGGGTGCAGGGGGGCTTGCCCCCTTCTTATAGGTAGGGTAGGTGTGTTTGTGTTATGTTGTGTTATGTTGTGTTTGTGTGTATTGTTTTGTTTTTGTAGTGTAGTTAGATAGGTGTATGTGTGTTTGTTTTTGTGGTGGTGTGTGTATGTGTATGGTCGTGATTTTGATTTTCGCGGTTGTGGGTTTTCAGTTGTGTGGATTTTCGGCTATACAGTCTTGAGATACTAAAATTCGATATTTCAGTATTTTGAGATTGTATAGTGAATATATATATATATATATATATATATATATATATATATATATATATATAAAATCTTGGGTAATATAATTAATAAGTACTAACCAATCCTCAAAAGTAAAAAAGTCATTTGTTCCATTTTTTAATATGAAGTAACACTTCTACAATTTTTTTTTTCAAAATTATTATTAATAATATTACTCACATCTTGATAGATTTTTATTCCTATTTTAGTTTTTTCCTTCACAATTGTATTTATATTTATTTTTAAACTTACTGTCTAGTAATGGATTTAACACTAAAGTTTTAGTTTTGTTATTATTACATTTCAGCAGCAATACTACTTGAAACTTTTTAATTTCCTTATCTAGTTCTAAAGTTGAATAATTTAAATCTCATCTGCAAAAAGTTGTATTTTAATTGACAATCCATCAATTTTTTCATTGCTTCTTATACTGTCAGCTAAGGGGTCAATAGCTAATGCAAAAATAAAGGGGACAAGGGATACCCTTGCTTTGTGCCTTGAAAAATGAAAGATCCAATTTTAACATATGCTTTGGAGTCTCTGTACAGATTCTTTTTAATATTCCAATACATTTGTCTGGAAATGCAAAAAGTTTTAAACAAGTAGTTCCAATCTACAGAATCAAAAACTCGATATCTAAGCTTATTATGGTCAGTTTCTTATTCATTCTTTTTCTAAATCTAAGATAGATATTACCTTTTTATATTATCATACTTTAATCTACTAACTATAAATCCTGTTTGAGCTTTATTAATTTATGTACTATGTCATAGGTTTATATGTTCATAGGTGAATACTAGGCTAACTACCCTGGAATTATTCTGTTACTCTGAATTATCCTGAAAATATCACTCAGTAATTCTAAAATATTTAATGGAAGCAGACTATATAATTCCATACTTAAAGCATCTAACCCTGGAGCTTTAGCATTTTCCCCTTTTTAAATCTTCCTTTACTTCTGTCAGGGTTATAGGCTTATTCAACAGAGATATCTGTTGGTCATTAAGTTTAATAGTAACATTTTTCTTTAAATACTTGTCAGTTTTCTAATTATCAAGATTATTATTTTTATCTTTATTAATATCCTTATGGATTTTTAAAAAAAAAATTAAGCATTTCCTTTACATCTGATTTTTGGATATTATAGATTTGTGCCTTTTTGCTTATTATCTTACTTCTATTAGCTAATCTATATAGACTTTTTGAAGTCATCACATAACAATGCAATTCTATCTTTCTAAAACTATCTCCATTTTATATGTTAAAACTGTTTGACATTTTGGCATTCGTTTTTTAATGACTTCAGTATTATCTAATTTCATTTTTTGTTGTTGAAACCTCACTTTCTGTATTTCGTCTTGAATATCAAACAACTCTTGATCCAACTCTTTCATTTTATTATTAGCCCATTTTCCCATTCTACCTTTAATATACATTTTTAAGGAGTCCCATAGTATGACTTTACTAACCTGACCATTATCATTCAAAGAAAAAAATTCTCAATTTGCTCCTTATGATAACTCTTAAATTCATTCAGTTTCATCATGTATATTGGGATTCTATTAATAATCTAAATTTTCTTTAAATCCATTAATATAGTAGTACTTAGTGCATCACGATCAGATAAAGGACAAGGGATAGTTTTAAAATATTTCACTTTATTCAGTAAATCTGTAGAGAAATAAGTCCTACCAATTCTAGTTTGTATCCCATGTGTGTAAGAATAATGAGTGAAGAACATTGACTTATCTTCGGCTTTTACTATTAAATCAAGTAAATTATTATTATTAATTCAGCTGTTTAGTGCTTTAGTTGATTCCAGAATTATGGCTTTCTTCTGTTCACTTTAATTTTCTTTACAAGATATGCAGTAAAATCCCCTACTAAGATTAAATTACCCTTCCAACGACTTTGTAGTAAGTTCAAGTTCAGTCTTGTACCTATTCCAGGGATCTAGAAAAGAATAGCTAGTGTATAGTTCATAGCTATTTACTAGGTTAGCTGCCCCAGTAGGGGATTTAAAGCCTAGCCAATTGCCTTTCCAAAGGTGAGAACCAAACCATACATCTTTGTCTGTTAGGCAAACATCATAACCATTATACCAGCTTTATTACAAATGTATATATTCCTTTGGGACCATTAATGGATTCTATGACCTTAGGCATTTCAGTAGATTTTACCAAAATATAGCAGGTCTTCTCTTTTTGTTAAAATAAAAGATGATAGCATTTCATAATCTAAATTATTTAAATAGTATATATCTTTATCCATCAAGTGAGTCTCTGCAAGAACAGAATGTCTCTTCTATTTAGTTTTAGATATCTCATTAATGATTTCCTTTTGTTGCCATTGTTTAATCCATTTACATTAATATATAATAGATTAAGACTGTCCATACTGTGCATTTAAAAAAGATTTCTTTTAAAGGATGATAGGACACATTTACCCACCATATTAATTTAATTGCACATAAGACTCTAATGCATTCCACTAACACTAGCTTAACATTCTACATTTTTCCGAATTCTTCCTTTTGCAAACTAAACTACTAAAGCTCATAAATAACAAAAATAAAAAGTATATATATATATATATATATATATATATATATAAAACTAATAAAACACTACCTACCATGGAAACCAAATACTATTAATTTAGTTACATATTTTGCCATTTAAAACTATTCCCCATTACCACATAAAAGTTTAATAATCCTATTCTATTAATCACAAATATTAAATAATCAAAGTAGTGTACTATATACCCATTTATGTAATAATAGTATAAATTATCCATTAAATATTTCTAAATTACTCACTCATGTAACATTATCATAACTAAATCTATAAACAAATAAGTAGAACACAATGGGATATGAAGAGATAAAGATATCTATAAACTTACAGGTGACAGATAATCTTATTCTAAACTATTTTATATATATATATATATATGTGTGTGTGTGTGTGTGTGTGTGTGTGTGTGTGTGTGTGTGTGTGTGTGTGTGTGTGTGTGTGTGTGTGTGTGCATATTTATACATAAAAACTATCCTAAAAGATAGATAAATGTTTTAGAGCTCTAGCAAAAGCTCAGAATTTATTTAAAAGTACAAGTGTTTATATCCCAAAATTGTGTAATATTCTTAAAATGATAAATATCAAAATATTTAAAAATATTTTAGATTATTAAACTAAATCATAAAAAAGTATACATTACTGAGGTCAAAGAGAATGGGGGGAATTTAATAAAGCCTACACATTTTTTCCATGTAGGCATCACACTGCACTGCTTACATGGACGCTAACATTTTGAGATTCAGTAAGTGCTGCTGAGTGGCACACATACCTCTCAACTGTACAGATTTTTGCAGAATGTCCAGCTTGTTGCCTCATATTTTTGGTCCATTTCTCATGTGACTAGTTTTCTAGCAAATAATTGCCAAATCACTCAGGGTTTAAGTCAGAACATAATGACAGACATTTGGTTTTCAGACTACATACCCTTCAGGAAATCCATACTAATGCAAAACCTGTTATTCTCTCAACTTTCAAAGTTTGAAAGAGCAATATTTAAAAAGTGTCCCTATTTTTGGGCCTTTGTTCCCCCCATTATGTATGGCTTTGTACAGCTTTCTTGCTCTAGGAGATTGAGAGGTATGCATGCATGCACATGCAAACATGGAAACTTCTGTGGCATGCAAATTGCCTCATAAGCAGGTGAATCTCATGCAAATGAGGCAGGTAGAACAATCCAAAAAGCAGATAAGCATCTGTTCAGACCCCATGTCAGTGTCCATAGTGTAAGCATACAAATTCCATATGCAGGAGTGTAGACAGACAAAGGGTGTGTAAAACTGTAGATATATGGACAGTAATCCCCTGAAAATGTAATACCACATGCACATATGAGGGCAACTATTATCCTGTATGTTGGAAAATTTAAAGGGAATAAGTTAAATTATTTTTTTAAAATAATCTCAGCATGTTTCCACTGTGTGCCACAGTGTGAAAACATGCTTTATAAAAAAAAAAGAAAAGAAAAATTAATATGTGGCAGAAATGTATTACATGACCATGTGTGGGGTCCCTACAATTGTGCATGGGTGTTGTTGCTAATGTGGTAGGGCTATGAAGTGTGCAGTATCCAGGCTGTGAGCATGGATATCTATGCAAATGAAGTGGAGTTACTGAGTAGCAGAAAGGAGTAAATGTGTCTGCATATCCCCTTTGTGTAAGTTCTTAGACCCATGTTGATATTTACACAAGATGTAGCTGACATCAGGAGGGTGTGCCCACTGACTTCTAAACACTTTTAAGCTTCAGTGCATGTATTTGCATGGCACACCACCTTGCTAAGTGTGTCTCAAAACTGGATGTATTCAATTAGTTTTGACCCTTGTTTAAGCTATGCTGCATGTGGCGGCTCTGTGCGTGTCGTCTCACACTGAAATACGTCCATTAAATGAAGTTAATTTTGCTTTAGGCAGGTGGAATGCATCATAGTTAGCCAATTACAAATTCTGCACCTACAGAAGAGCTGTATAATGTATGAATACATGCTACATTCTGATTTTTCCACAGTACTCTGGACCACTGGAGTACAAACTTGGAAATTTTAACTGAGATAATGCTAGGGGCTGCTGCAGGTCTGTTACATCTGTATGTGCTAGATGCTGAAGTCAGTGTTGCTGCACCTGCTGACAATAGGCCTAGACAGAGAAGGAAAAGAGTGTTTAGGCCCAGTGTAACCTTCCAGGAGCTACATGAGCTGGAGATTGTAGAGCACTACAGGGTAGACAGAGACATACTACCAGAACTCACTGAGCTCTGCTGCCCTCAACTCAGACCCAGAGCCAACAGAGGGGAACCCATCCCAGTCAAAACAAAGGCATGTATAGCCCTTAAGATACTAGCTACACGTACTTTCTAAAGACCATCTGGGGACATGATGAGGGTCTCGCAGGCATCTATATTCAGGGTACTCCACCATTTCCTAAATGCAATGCTACCACATGCCAGTAAGCACATTTCTTTTCCCCTCACCGCTGAGGTGAGGGCCATCAATATGCAACATTTCTACCATGTAGCACACTACCCTGAAGTACTGCATGTCATACATTATACTCATATACACATCAAGGCACCACCAGATGAAGAGGGTAGAATCTACATCAACCGCGAGGGGTACCACTCCATCAACTGTCAGGTCATGTACAAAGCCCAGGGAATTATCATAAATGTGTGTGCTGGCAGCCCTGGCAGTTATCATGTGTCCCATATCTGGCCCACATCACAGCTGTATCAGATGTTTGCTAGGGGGGACATCACACACAATCATTTACTGGGGGATGCTGGCTACACCCTAGAACTGTGGATAATGACACCCATCAGAAATACACACATACCCACTGACCAATGCCATAATGAGGCACATGCACAAACTACGAACATCACAGAGTGTGTGTTTGGGATTTTAAAGTCACAGTTCCAGTACCTAGATATAGCTGGTGGAGCCCTGCAGTACTTTTCAGCCACATGTTCATAGTATATGTTATGCTACACAATATGATCTTGTGGAAACAGCTGCAGCAGGATCAGCAAATGGAAGGGATACACAGCCCCCCGCCAGTGCCTAAATCACCATAGCCACAGTCACAGGAGGACATGGAGGAGGAACCCCCTGCTGATGTCCCTGTAGGCAGACATAGGCATGCTCAGTATGCCCTGGCTTTGGCTAAGAGACAATGCATAGCACATTCACTGATGAACTAGGGATCTAGGGGTGACACCTTGCTCCTACTCACATATATATATTAAAATTGATGCCAGGCAACCCACACAACCTGTACCTATCCATGTATCAGCTGTGTACTGCTTGCATAAGACAGAGTCAGCCCTGAACTACAGTTCTGTCAACTGCTGCATTCACAAGGTAAGTCTCTAACCTATACAATACTTGAAATAATTACTATGAAATGATATTGTATTTATGGATTTGTTACATTAATGTAAATTTAGTGGGATAGTTGGACAGAAGTAACATCCAGATGGGATTACAGATACCTGGTCCACTGGTATATGTTCCTTAATATTCACTAGGACTCATGGTTAGAAGATTCACTACATCAGTCAAAGGAGATGTTAAACAGTGGGGTCACATGATATTTGTACTAATGTGTATCCCAGCAGAACATGTGGTGTTGTTTTCCCACCCACAACACAGCAGTGTTCCCACATAACTGCTTTAACAGTAACTCATCAATGGTATATCAGCAGGCCAGGCAATCTCAGGGCAGTAACATAGACATGGATCATACATTTGCATGTCTCATTTAACGCAGGAATAACAACATACATATGTATGCTATTGACTGTGTCATGAATGAGTTCTCTCCATCTGGCAGCTTGAGTGGTTCAGTGGACTTAAGAAAGTTAGCAAGGATGATAGTGTTGATGTTTCTAATCTGAAAGTATCCACATCTTTTGGATGTGAGGTATTATTATATGCTTTTTTCTTTACAGACTGTCAGTCCATGTGTGGTGTAACATTATTACCCTCTATCACATATTAATTATATCAGACAGCTGGAGAATGCCATCGTAATTTTAAATGAAGTGCAGTACTGCAGAAACAGGGACAGATGTCATTGTCTATAACACACAAAATCCCGGACTGAAGTGTAGGCTGGAGTCACTTTATAAGTACTGACAATCACACTGTGCATGCACATACACTTAGTTAAACTGAATGCAATTCTGTTGCCCCTTGATCAAAATGACCTGTTATGCATAGATATGTGTATAAATACATACACACACGCACACGCACACACACACACACACACACACACACACACACACACATACACACACAAAAACACACACACACACACACACACACATATATATGTATATATATATATATATATATATATATATATATATATATATATATCACTATCTGTCTGTCACATAGATAGCATATCTATCTCTATGTATTTACAAATGTGTATATATATATATATATATATATATATATATATATATATATATATATATATATAAGCATCTCAGTCTCTCCCCATATATCTACATCACACATATAAATATCATACACACACACACAGCTACATTTATATATACATCCCTGTTATATACATAAATATGTGTGTGGATGTCTGTATTGTCCTACATACTCTAATAATGGTGAGTAAAGCTGCACTATCACACATCTATAATGTTGCTCAAAGGATCCAAAGTAAGGGCTCAACAGTGCATAATGCACTTACCTAAAGACCCCTGTGCCTGCTGGATTTCACCACACATACAGCAACAGGTGAGCAGGTGGTGTAATGTATAATGTTGTCACCACATGCATGGAGAGGGCACATTGTTTCTGCCCACATGGTTGTCCATTCAAGTGCAAACACCCCCTAATTTGTGTAATCCACAAGTAGTTTAATGGCAATCATATATAAAGCAGATGTCAGCTGTGGCACGTGTAATAAGTACTGTGATCTATAGTGTGTAAGATTAGATAGTTAGGGGTTCTAATTTCACTCCAGGCCACTTGGTGTCTGTGTGTGTGTGTGTGTGTGTGTGTGTGTGTGTGTGTGTGTGTGTGTGTGTGTGTGTGTGTGTGTGTGTGTGTGTGTGTGTGTGTGTGTGTGTGTGTGTGTCTGTATGTGTGTGTGCATGTATCCCCCTCCAAAATAAGTGAGGATCCCTCATTGGTTATCTAACTGCAATGGTCATGCACCTTTTTGCCCTGTAAGTTGCTGCTGGCTTCCAAACTGCCCTCTTTTACAAGGCCTGATGATGTCATCAACCTTAAGACTACTAGCTGCCATTGTAATATCAGACTTAAACTGTGGTTTGTGCAATAAGTACTGTGATCTATATTATGTAAGACTAGATAGGTAGGGGTTCTAATTTCACTACAGACCACTTGGTGTGTGTATGCCCATATGGTGTACATGTGATCACCTCAGTAACTTAGAAACAGGTAGGTTTTTGCAACATTTTTATTTGTAGCAGGTGATGTGGACCTCCAAATGCCTGACCACAACTAGGCCTGCTGATGTCATTAAACATAATATGTCCTAAAGAGATAGTAATAGCACGTACTGTGATTTGTAGCATGCACCATTAGATAGTAAAGTGTTCTAATCCACATACAGCCAACCTGCACTATGTGTGTGCCATGATGTGTTCTGTAAGCAGTAATTGGAAGTGTTGCTATCCTCAATGTAATCAGGTTTGTGTGTGAGGCTGTAAGAGCATTTTACATCACCTTATGGAACCATAGGACATTTGAACTTCCCTAACATAATGGCCATACAGCCCTCACAATCCTAGACAACTTTATACTCTTATTTACATGATCAGCACATATTGCCTCAGTCCAGGAGGCACACAGGCAGAAGCCCTGTGGTCAAATTATGGTCACCCAGCTAATCATGCAAATGGCATGTGATGAGGTGTACTGAGGTACTCTGTTTGCCATTAGGTAAGGTTGTGTTTCAAATGTGTGTTAAAGTCTGCTAGACAGATCTCTCCCACCAGCATGTATTACTAATGTCACATACTAGGTTAATATACTTAGCATGATTAATCCATGTACCATGGTGTCTACAGATATGCAGCATTTACAATCAAGCAGGGTCACACATTGGCTCGTATGTAAGGCAGAGATCACCTCTGAGTAGTCTATATGCCAAAAGCTACAATGACACTGATTTCAGATGATCCCCATTGAACAGATACTGAAGACATGAAGTTCCATTGAGAGAGACCATACTATTGTAGCAATTGCCAGTAGTGCTTGGAAAGGTACATTACCAAGTGGCCATTGCACTCAGACATTGGCATGCTAATGGAAGAGTTCATGGAGGTTATGAGTATGTCAATTATGGATCACTGTGCCCTCAGCTATGACATATGATTCCCGTCACACCACTGGGGAGACATGGAGACTTCAGGCGCATTAGGTGTAAACATGTGTGGCCAGATCTGTGTGCCCAATTGTATCACCCCTGAGTATGTACAATTTTTTATTGCAACTGATGTGCTACTTACCAGGTGCATAGGTGTTAGTGGTGGAAATGATGCAACACATATATTTGTATGGAGTTTATGGCCATTAGTATGTCAACAGGCATTTGTTCATCAATACTTTCTTGTACAATATTGGCATAACTCACAAACTCTATCAGTGCTCACAATCTGTAGGCATCAGTCAACATTGATAGTCCCAGACATTCAGTATTCACGTGTATTGTGGTTAAATGGATTCCAAGCAGTAGAAGACCCAGGACTGAGCCCTGTTGACCACTATTGCTCATAGATCAGCTATTGGAGGTGGATGTCCCTATGTTGAGTATGTGTGTCATCGATGGGCCACTTAGTGACCGCTACACTGATATTACAGTGGATTCTTAAGTGGGTGTTTTTGTAAATGATGCCTGAGTGGGTGATGCCAGATGGCTTGGCTAAGTCCAGGGGATTGTATGCCCAGATGTCACCTCACCCAGGTCTTTGGTGACTGCCTTGGACATGTCCACCATGTTTAACAGTCATGATCTCCCTGTCAGGCATCAAGCTGTGTACAGTAAACTGTGTGTAAATCACAAATATGTGTGTTTATCAGCTCCATGATGATTTACCCTATGGTCATACAGATATGGATACTCAGGCAAAGAGGTCTACAGTTCTGATGGTCAGTGGATGCACCACCCCTGTGCAAGGGTATAACAGTTGCCATTGTCCAGTCAGCTGGGGTGCAGCCAGTGGTTTCAGTATGATTGCAAGGTGTTACTAATGGCATTAGTAATCCTTGTCAGATCCCATGTAGGAATCAGCCTGGGTTGTTAGCATGTCCAATAGATGCTGTGTATCCCCCATTGAGAGACCAGTTGTGACCTGCTCTGTAGATGTGGAAGGTATGGGACAGGTTGTAGGAATGTCATGTGGCACATGTGGTGGAGACAGGGGAGTGAAGATGATGCAGAACCTGTGGGATGAGAGGTTAGCTATGAGTACAGACCCATTATATGTGTTATCATTACATACAAATTCATCAATAGTCTGGGCCTGTCCTCTGAGGTTACTCATGTAACTACACTGTGCTTTGTGGTTTTGCTTTTTGTGGGTGGCTAATGTTATCACTTACTGTGTCTATACAACATCACAGCAACACTATGTGCTTGTTGTAGTTAAGACGGTTGTGCCTACATTTTAGGGGGGCACCCTCACCCCAACTGTCACACAGGAATGTTCACCTCTTATTGTACAGCCTGCTAATGGCAGTTGTTCACCAGGCAGGTTTGCTTTACCATGAGGAGCCCATGTTCCTCATGTCAGGTACAGCTGAGTCCATACAATTGTACTGCTGCCTGCATAATGCATGGGTGTACAGCTCAGCATACTTGCCTGTCCCATCTGAGGGGGGAGGTGCTGTGAAGATATGTATACCATCCCACAGGAGGTAATAAATTGCTTGTTGAAATATATGCCTGTATTGTCTGCAAGGAGGGTAGTTCTGATAGTTTTAATGAGACTGGTCTGTGGTCAGATCCCAAGAGGGAGGACCTCACAGTGCAGGGCTGCAGTGGTCACCCATATTGGTAAACACGTGATGCAATACATTGGCTCCCCTTGTGGGGATGTCATGGCACTTCTCTTGGGCATTGTAGTTAAGGATGTGGACTAACCTTTTGGCAAGTGAGCTTCAGCACGACTAAGCAACACAGTTGGTGGTCACTTAATGCCACCCCAAACCATATATCCAAATAAGCACAACAGGTGTCTGGATTCATGGAGCTGCTCCTGTAGCCAACAATTGCTTGATTATGTGTATTAATAGTGTAGTAGTGAATGGCACCTCCAGTGTCTCCAGGGAAATCAGTGTGTCACAAAATCTGGATATGTATCTATCTTTAACAAGTATGTATACATCACTTGCATTACCTTGCATGCTGTCATTTTGAGGTCTGAACATGTGGAAGGATGCGTAGTCTGGTATGGCTGTGGTGCTGCCCACAGCTTTGAACCAGATGTCCTTGACTGCACACATATTTGCAAATTCCAAGGTGGGGACATGTCCCACAGAGTGGGGTTCAGTGTTGCCATTACCAACATGTAGCAGCATAACCATGATGTTGTACCAAGATAGTGTTCTCATTGCAAAGTTTTCTCTCCAGACAGTGCATATAAGATGCATTGTGAAGGTGTCAGCAGCCTTGACCAGTACTCCAAATCTCAGGGGTGAGAGATGAAGACCATCAGTGGTGAGGCATTGATGTTTGTTGAACAAGGCATCCCAGGCAGACATGTACTAGATCCCCTTACAATGACACCACACGCTAAGGCAATTATTGGCTTCCATCAATTTCCATGTGTATGGAGCCATCATACTAGATGAGGGTCAACTGCAGCTGAAAGCTATGCGTACACCTGTGAGAGACGCAGACTATCTAAGCTCAGTCATGTGTCTGCATACAGTCTGGTGACATATGTGCCTAGTCATACACATCTACAGGAACTATTATGTTAACATTATGTTAACTGATATTCCTTGATTTGTGGCAATGTGTGGTATGACATAGTGTGTCAACTTACAGAGAACTAACTGTGATCTTTCCCATATGTAGCCTATTGACAAAGATAATCTGTCACACAATGTAATTACCTATGAATAAAAGGTGTGATTTTGTGTTTTGCCTTGGGTGTTTGACTGGTGAGAGAGTGATATATGCAGTATTATGTGCACTGTGCTCTCCAGAAAAAGGAAGTTCTGAGGTGTCTGTATGACAATAGATCTGGTAAGGTGCTGCACAAATGTGGGTGTGTGTGATGTGGGTGTAGGTGATACAGGATGTGAACTGTGCATGTTGAGAAAATGCTCATTGCCATATGTAATGACTGCTGTTGGAGACACCATGAAAGCAAAGTTTGAAATGCAGTGGCATCTGTCACACATTGTGTTTGTGTGTCACAGGAGTAGAGTTGTAGGGACACTTTCCACATCTCATCAGCAGGTCCTGCAAAGTTAGGGTCATGCTGCCACACTCTTGGGGTTGACAGCCTGACATACAGTGTTTGTAGGCACTCCTTGCAGTGAAGATGTGGATGCATGTGCATGCCTAGAGGACTTGTTCAACTTTGCTGACATTAAGTTGGCCTCACAATCATATGATGCCTGCCAAGGAACCAGACAGCACAATGGTTGCTGTTGTGTGAGACAGACTTGTGTTTCAGGTATATAACTGTACAGTATGACATGCCTAGGACATGTGGCAGGTGTACACACATTGGCCAAAGGTGGCCAGTCTGCTGCAGTAGGCTTCACAGACATGTCATGCAGATATCCACCATTAATCTGTTGAAGGGCAGGATGCATGACTTGCTGTAAAATTGTCACCTACAATGATCACTGCCATTGTGCTGTTTGTTTCAGCAAGCCTTGATAGCTATGTCACTGGATATTGCACAGTATATTGTGATGGTGCGGCTGTGCTCCTAATCACCATCTTGTCAGCTCCCTAGTGACATAACACCAACCACGAAACAGAAGGCATAATACATGCAAAAGCCAAGTGAGTGCCCAGGTTGCTAATCAAGGCATCTACCTGGAGAAGAGTATGTGAAGCCATCAGAGCCTTTCATGATGTGGGACAACTATGTGGATGAACAAACAGGCTGTGTCCTGCTTCTCATCATAAGCTTCATAGTAATATTTTACGTGTGATGACAGATCATGTATCGAAGCATGGCATCCTACCTGAGAGTGGTTTTGGTGAGACCAGCATTAGTAGCTGCCAGGCATAAGCAAGTCCATTGAATCCTCTGTTTTCCACAGTCTTCACAAGGTAATTGTGTTCTTCCAGTACACACCATTTGGGTAGTGTCCAACTGTAGAATACCTGTGTAATGCCCCCACCTTACCTTCATAGGGTATACATATTACATTTCCCAAACATGTTTGTGCTATGTACAGATACCTTGGATGACTCTCTTCTTGGAACATGATGGAAGTAACTGCAATACTTACTTGCACAAAGGACAACTAGCATGCTGTGCCAAGCAGTGTCCCCAAATCTCTGAGTCATGTGATATGAAACACCAGGAAAGGAGTTAGCATGGATATGAGCAGTAACAATGTTGTACACATACTGCCACTGGAACACACACCATTTGTTTTGCTCAAGGGCAGCTCATGCCTACCTACCCTAACCAGTGGACCTCATTGAGTGTTAAACTATGCAATGGATAAGGGGAATATGATTCACTCTACCTACCATGGCCTGACAAGGTGTTTGACAATATTAGGCTAGCAGGCCTTGCTGAATACTGCATGGGCAATTTACAGAGTGGTATGTCAGCTGGTTGATAGGCAAGTGTTTGATAGTCATATTCTGGGAAGATAGCATTGGGAGACCTAAGCTACAGTGATGCCAGTAACCAGTGGATTTTCCCAGACATCGTTAATGGAGTACCTCTTCTAGCCATGCCCTTCTTTGCAGTCATGGCCACTATCAGTGACCTCTGACTGACTACATTAGCAGGTGATTGCAAATTAGGAGCTGTCACTGAATCCCACACAGAGCCAACAGTTATCCAGGATGGCCTGAGACACATATTCAGTTGCTGTCAGAGCCACACATTCAGTTGTTGTCAGAGCCACTGACAAATAGTAAATGCCAAGGACTGCACAGTACTATCCTTTGGGAAAGCATCCAACCCTAGAAAATATGGTAGTGTCTGCACACCACACACAGCTAAGCCATCACTCATAGAGTTATGAACACAGAGAGTAATGTAGCCTTTGACATTCACTGGTCGGTAAAAGGTGGGCATCCATTCATTTTTGTACAACCTATACAGAAAGGTATGACATGTAAATCCCAGACTGTCATTGTTACACTGAATTTGGCATTCATCACACCTATCATTGAGTGCAATGGCACTTTTACTATGTCACTATACAGGCATATCTTACAACTGTAACAGCCACACAGGTTCCATGGTAAACCAATACACAGTGTACATAACATGTCCTATGCAGTCCATGTCAAGACTGTTCATGTGTAGTCTGTGTCCTACATGCTTTGGAGGGGATGTGTATGGCCACTATACAGGGAGTTGTCAAATCCCATTGTGTACCTCCCACATATTCAAGACAGGACTAACACATCTCACTTGTTCTACACACATACACCATAACTGTGGTATAAATAGTATTGCTGGGGAGACAGGCATGTAACACAGACACTACACCCTATATGTAACAGGCCCCCCCATGCTTGTGAAGCACACATCTGCTGTAACACACATCATGTGTAGGACAAATGTCTGTAATGGACACAGCACATTTGTAGATGGGTCATCTGCATCACCACAGATTGTAGATGTGTTAGCTCCCAAAACCCTGGTGACACTTATCAAGGGTATCAGGCCTTTTCATAGATTAGGGATGCATGAGTAGGCTAAATTTGCCCTTGTTCTTGTTAACATGTTATACACATATGGGCATATGGAGCTATGACCTATAGTGTTGTACCTTGCTGAAAAAATATTTTTTCTGTGCTGACATTCCATCCTGTGCTGTGATGTCTATGGGTTTATTGCCCTCGTGTATACATAGGTCTGCCCTACAGACTACTGAAACTGAAATATAAACAGGTACATGACACACCTTTCATGCAGCCATTATAACATCATACAACATAAGGTACACAAAATTATATGGCTTACTCATTACAAATGTCAACATACAGTATTTTTCAGTAACCAGTACAACTGGCATGGCAAAGCAACAGTGCATTACCCAAATACATATTCATTTATATAGTCACCCTGTACATCAGACACATAGCTTTATTTCCCTACATCGATGATGAGGATGACAGGGATGTGGCACAAGTATCATTACTTGCACAGGATGTTGTGTGGGGGTGCAGGAAGCCTAGGCTAACCCAATAGGTTGAAAGCATGTATGTGAGTCAGAAAGTGAAGCAGGCAAGATTGACCATGGAAATGTGGTTTGTGTGTCTGTAGATGACCTGAATTTTACAGTGGTGTGTGAGTGTGTGCACGAACACAGTCAAGCTCAGTGTTAGACCTTCATGTGTGTATGTTGGACAACTTTGAATCATGCATGGTAGAGCTCAAAGTTCACCATTTCCACCACAGAACACAGGAACTGGTTTTGCCAGAAGTTTCACTGGCACCTCCATGTTCAAGGTCAGAAGTGATGGTAGTACCTGATGGTGACTGCTGTCTGCTGGGACTATATCCTCCACAGGAATGCCCACAAGCGTATGGCCTGCCATGTTTTGGTGTGGACAGCAAACTCCCCTCTGGAGTGATGGATGTACTGCCACTATGGGAATGTGATTGTGCATGGCCATGAGGACTCTCAGCAGATGGGGTTGCTAACCTATGTCCACGAGTCCAATACTCAACTCCAACCAGATATTTCAGCACAGACAATGTGCTTTCCAAGACAGATATTCTGTGATCTGTCTCAGACCACCTTCTTTCCAGTACATCAGTGAACCAATCCAGGGTGTCACCAATGCGGTGGAGGCAGTCATGGATGCCAGACTATGCTGCATCCATAACCCAGAGCATACACCTGGAGTTCCTTTCAGAATGTGCCTGTGTCTCCATGATGGCCTTAAACATACACTGAGTGACCCATGATGTGATACCTGCAACAGGTGGTGGGAGGACAGCAGGGCTCCTATGAGCACCCCTATCAATCCACCTCTGTGGACCCTTGCCAGCTCTCTGGCTATGGCCAGTGTCTACACTCACTGGAGCCATAGTTGACACACTTTCCTGTTCAATGTCCCCATCCTCTGACTGTCCAATATCTTTAGCCTCCGGGGACTGGGTTTATGTAGGCATACTGACTGTGTGCGGTGACAATGAGGGCAGAAGAGGAATTTCAACCTCTGGGACAGATTCAGCTCTTGAAACTCCCCCTGAGCTTCACTCTGACCACCAGCATTAGAGTCGGAAGAAACACTGACATCAGGTTGTGTAGGGGACATCGACCAACCCCCCCCCAGTCACCTGTGATAAGAAAGGGAAAAGCAGTACATTAATACTGCACTATAATTCTCTGCAGCCCTATGTTGCAATATATGTAAAACTTTATGCACTGTTGTCAATAATACAGACCTGTTTAAAACCCAACCTCATATAGGAGGACAAGAGGACATTACTTTTCCCACAAACAGCTGTGGTCACTTGTAAATAAAAGCTCTTTACACAGCAATGTCATCAGCAACACTGAGGTACACTGTTGACATTTGTGAAGACTCTGCACAGTTGATACATATGACAAACTGTAATGTCCTGACAATGCTGTCACATCTGCCAGTGTGATCACACCTACAAGGCATAGGTATGACTCTAATGTGTCTACAGTCAGAAAATATCTGTGCAGGTGGCAATCATGCCAACAGTACAGCAATCCAGGCAGCAGGCCTGGGATGACACTTTAGGGAGTACATTGTTGTAAATCAGCATCTGTAACAAAACAGTGTCATGCTTACCAGGAGCAGGACCACGGCCTTGTCCAATACCTAATGGACCTGTGAAAAGTTGGGGGGATTAATGTAAGTACACCGGATGTTGCACTATAACAAGGTAATACATCCATATATCTCACATTTACAGTAGCTAGTGTGTTAATTATGTTGCTTAAAATCTGAGCATTAAATTCAAACTGCAGTTAAACCCCTCCCCCCAAAGAACAATGTCCTGACACCCACATAAAAACATGTACTCCCTGACACACTGAATGCTACAGTATTCCAAATGTTGATCAAACTAAGCTTACCTGCACACTCCCGTGCCATGGCAACTGTGGCACCAACATTAACAATGTACAGTGTGATGGATGCCTGTGAGCTGTCATGTGTTCCTAGGTTCATCAAGAATTCCTCAGGCTGAGAGTGGTTGTTCTGCTGCAGGCCCTCCACTGGTGACACCATGATCTCTGGCTCCATCTGCTGCTCTTCTGCATGCAGCATTAATCATGTCTGTTGCACGGTGTCAAACCTGCTCATATGTCCTGCTCTGATGACCTATGGCCTTCACGTCACACACAAGGTCAGCCCACAGTGCTGCCCACTGTTCTCTGTTTTGCCTCCCCCTGGACAGTAGGAGTTCTTGATGTTGACTGTGACCTTCCAATATTATATCATTCTCTGCATCGATGAAAGGGGTACAGTCTCTGGGATACATGCTTCCTGAAATACAAGAAAATGGGAACACATGTCATTATCACATACATGGAAGTACACAATGTAGAGATACAAGAACATAATGGCTGGCAGTAGCCACTACTTGATCACACATGTCATATTCCACAGTGTGCAAACATACTAAGCATGTGGATACAACTAAGATACTAGTGATAGTTAGCTATTTCCATGTGTGCTATGACAAATACTGCTGTATGATCATACACCCAACACTGGAGTCCATTGTAGTATGTCCCCTAGGGGCAACCCCCTGATAATATGTCAAAACAACAGTGCCAAACAAATAGCAGTGTGCTATTACAACCACTATAAAGAGACAGTCCCATAAGACCAGTCTGCCACACTGACAAAAAACATTCCATCCTTGATGTATTGTACATCCTCTGTAGGTTTAACAAATCTGGAGATCAATGATGTCATTATTACAGTTCTATGAAAGGTTTAATGCTATAATCCCAATTCCCCCTAAGAATATTCACACATATGTAACATGTAAACAAAAAAGGTTACATACCTGATGGAGTCAATACTCTTCTCTTGATATATGCAGATACATAACATTTTTGGCAATGTGTTTACTGTGTGAAGAAAGTCTCATACAGACTGGTTCCATATAGTCAACCAGGTGATAGCCTCTTAAGTTATCTGTGGTTCTGAAATGATAATTACAGCTAACACAGCTGACTTCCAGCATCATCAGCCAATGATATGCAACCACTGAACAAGATATAAGGCCTTCATGTAGATTAGAAGCCCTTATTGATATGTTGTGCTGTAAATTACAGGAATCAAGAGACTATGTCATCACAGAAGGTAGGTCTGTAGCAGCTACTTTTACATACAGATGTGTCTGCTACAGGCTGTGGCTACTGTTGCAGGCAATAGGCATAGGCAGAGAGTGTGAACACTTTGCAGGACAACATGCTGTAAGAGTAACTGTGGGAGCTGTGTCAGCCTTGTTGTAGAGGCAGAGCCAGGGCGAGGGTACCCCTTGCCCTCAAATTAAGGCATGTGTTTAAGGTAAGTATGTTAGGTAACGGCATCACTAACAGAGTACTGCACAACATGCTTGTTTTGTCCTTGAGCAACATATGAGGTAAATATAACATTAAGTCAACCGTTTGGGCAAATGTCAGGCCATGTGTTGCAGTCTGGTACTCATTTGGAATGTATATGCTAGCAGTCCTTGTTACTAGCAGGGGTTTCATATGTGTATGTTAGTTGTGCAGCTGTGCTAATCTGTAATGTGATTATGAAAGGATTGTGTGGTGCACTCTGATATTAGTGGGCCTCATTTGCATTACCTGAGTTAAAATCCTCTGTGAATGCATATTAATGCATGACCTGACACTTTATGCACAGTGTTGCTATAGGGATATGTGAAGCGTGTTCCTATCTGCAGGCCTGTGACTTCCATCAGTGAAAAACAGACATTTGATTTGGAATGCACTGTGTGGATAAAGAATGCATGACTCAGTCATTAATTGCTGGCTTCACAATAGTGTCATTTAAATGGTACAGACCACTGGATTTGAACCCACGACAGTGCGTGGCAAACGTTGCTAACTGCACAGTATTTAACAGACTGAGTCACTGTTATAACAGCTATATTTGCCAAGATATAGGTGTACACATACAGGCTGTGACATATTTTTTTTTACATTCATAATTATGTGAATGGCTTTATATGGTATGTATTTCTCTATCAGTCCCAGCTGAACACGTATGTTGCCATTAATGTTTTATCAGGTGTATTTTTACTTGTTGCTGATAAACATGCACATTTACCAGTCATTATAGACCTCATATACATCCATTATTCTGTGTCTAGCTTTCTACTGGTGTACTCTGCACCAGACTCCAAGTTACATTCCAATTTTTTCCATTACTGTTTCAGCAAGTTTGCATGGCAAGATGTGCAGGTCTGCTTAAATTCACTTAATGACTGTAACTTGCAGTTATTATATTTTGCTTAAACCACCTATTTTAATTAATAGCTGTGTGACATGGAACATTAAAGCAGCGGTCTGCAGGTGCAATGATCTTGGGTTCAAAATAGGGGGCAGGTGTTCATTTTGTACGTGTTTATCATCATTTAAAACACATATATTGATATAGCTCCATTTAGCTGAGTTTAGCAACACTACACAATAAGCCATGTTGCTCAACATTGCTCAAAAAAATCTTTAAAGAGAAGAAAAATTGGGAGATAGGAAAGTGGTGAAATGGGGTGCAAGCAGGGGAAAAGCATAATGATGTGCAGGTAGGGTGTAGGAAAGAACCATAGCTATCCATTTCTTGTACAGCAACAACTGTGCACACTGACAGAGTTTGTAGATGACTTTGGACTCTGACCCCCCCCCAGAGAGAGGGGTGAGGACAACATAACTGCATTGTCAAGCCAATTAAACATGTGTTCAAAATGGCTAGCTATGTATGGGATGATATTTCTTTTTGGGACAGGTGCCCATTTTTTTATTTTTTAAGCTGAGAGTGGAATGTGGGGGTAGGGACATAGGTATGTGCACGGAGAGATAAGTTGGGTAGGTGAGGAAGCTTTTGCAGATAGACAAGACAGCACACAAGGGTTGTGTGTGACACAAGAGGTTGGTGAACACCTTGGATGGGGAGAGTGTTGTGGAATCACAGTCCCATGTGCCTTCACAAGGTAGCAGCATGAAGTAAATCCCCACCCATGGGACTGTCGGCATTGTTCCTTCACTGGTCCACTGGTGGCATTGGTAGGGGCTGGGTTCTTGGGTGAGCCTACCCCATCAGGGTGGCCAGCATGCTTTCCATCTGACACAGGCATCATTCAAACCTACTGTACATGATCCTGTGCACCAAAACTGGCAGTTCATCACAGGTGACAACTCCACTCCACCATCACTCCCAGAAGGGAGCTTGTTCCCGTCCTGTGGGGTGGAACTACGCAACGCAACAAGTAGTGCAGGGGCAGCAGAGGGGGCACTACCAGTCTGGGTCAGTTGTGCTGAGGCCTGGTGACACAGCCAGAGGAGGTAAGGTAGGGGGATCACCAGGAACTGGCCTACCTTGATGTGCTGTAGCAAATTAGTTATAACAATAAGTTAAGGTTAGTAATAACAAAGCCAATGCTAGTATTAACATAATGGAACATAATATTGATTAATCCAAATATATATTAAGGTATATTATGTGGAACATAGCATTAAATAACATAACAGTAAGTATGTCAACAGCAAGCCAGTATGAAATAACCCATAAGGCCAACAAAACAGTTTAGCAAAATATATTAATATTAAATCATAATAATAAATAAAAATAAAAAAATTAAATAAGATAAGGGTTGGGGAGAAAGCGAAAAACATACCATTACTGACATCACAGATGATATCCCTAAAAAGTCTACTAATACATTTGTCGACAGGTGTGCAGTGTCAGTTATGAGCACAGTGACCACAATTCCTCTATAGATGATGTAGCGCATACATACCTCTCAAGCTGTTAGCGTGGGATAGTATGGGCCAAGCATTAACAAATGCAAGTACACAGCTACACAGAACTGTTTCACATAATCTGCACACATATGAATACTAATGTGTTCTGTAAACAGATTTGACAATACATTGTCTTCCAGGTAATCATTTATCTGGTAATCATCGACCAGACTAATTAGGTGGTTGTAATTACATTACAAAAAATCATGACAGTTGAGAGATATGTTTGTGTACATTAAGTAGACTAGACAGCCATCATGTCTTAGTTGGCAGGCATGGGAGTAGAACCCAAAAGCTGTGACTGCAGGGGACATCTGCAAACAATGTAACAATTGACTGCAGTAACTTAGAACAGATGTGCAATGAATACAGCCCTACTGCAAGTATTAAGACACATTTTGTTATGAAACCACAATCCTGCTTTACACTTTATTGATACTGCTGCTAAGTATCTGTGAAGTTTACACACAATATCTGCCCACAAAGTGGGCTACCTCACCCATATACTTTTTGTTCCTGAAGTGGGAAGAAAAGAGAGCATTATGTGACTGAAAGTGGCCTGGAGACAGCCTTGAAACATACTGTGGGTTGTGCAATACATTTTTCAAGCAATTACATTTGCATTTAACAGCTATTATAGTTTTACAGTTGATCGCAGTGACATTAGAAATGACATGCAATTAATGCAGCCTTATTGCAAGTATGTAGAAACATTTTGTTATGAAACCACAATCTTGCTTTACACTTTATTGGTATTGCTGCTATGTATTTGCGAAGTATACACACAATATCTGTTCATAAAGTGGGCTACCTCACCCATATATTTTTTGTTCCTGGAGTGGGAGGAAAAGAGAGCATTGTGTGACTAAAAGTGGCCTGGTGACAGCCTTGAACTATACTGTGGGTTGTGCAATACATTTTTCAAGCAATTACTTTTGCATTCTACATTTATTACAGTTTTACAGTTGACTGTGGTGACATTAGAACAGACATGCAATGAATACAGCCCTACTGAAATTATGTTATGACACCACGACCCTGCTTTACACCTTATTGCTTACTCTTACTGGTATTATTTATTGGTTATTGCACTACAGTTTTTTATTGTTTATTTATTGCACTACAGTTTTTATTGTTTATTGTTTATTGCACTACAGTTATCATAATATATCTGTGCTTACCACACTCACGGTGCATCCTGGCCAGGCACCCAGCATGGTACTGCATGTTGCGAGCCCTCTCAGATGCAGCTATTTGAAGAGAAGCACACCATTATGCATACCAGTTTTGCACAGATTCAGCTTGTATTTTAATAAAGTAGTGGCAGGAATACTTACATATGTCTCGGTATGCCCATCCCTAGCCTCTTGGACCCAGGTGTTCAAAGTTCCCCCTTTTCCATGCTTCAAGTCATCATAATGGTGAGGATACTGCTCACCAGTGTGGGGGGATACCAATAGCACTGGTAAGTTCCCTGGCCAACTGATCCCAGGCATCAGCCTTACATTTTGAACCCTGGTAACCACCCTGCAAAAGCCTAGGTTCATAATTACATACCAGGAGCCCAACAAATACCCTGGACTCCAGCGCACCTCATCTCTACACCCAAAAGCTCTCACCCTCTCCAACACCACCTAGCATACCAACAGTTAGACAGACTCTAACAAATGGTGCAGAATTGCTGCCTATTGTTCTTAATATAGGCTGTTTTCCCACCCTTGCATGTCATACTGCAACATTCCAAAAAGTTCCACATTGCTTAGCATCATGCAAACCCACTTAGTGGAGCTCAGCATCACGTAAACTTGCACAACCATATTTACCGAAGCTTACCAATGCACAGACACTAGTAGCTGTTAACCATGTTTAAGCAGTGCTTAGCACCATGCAGCTCTTGTAAATGTAACAATTTTGTTTTTAAATTAAACAAAAAATGAAATTACATTAAAAAATGTTATGAGTGCTAAGAACCAGGACCTACTAAGCTTTAGACAGTGAATCTACCCATTTAGCTACTTGGATATTATGTAAACTAGTATACCTTCACATACTAAGCTACCTGTTAGCATTGTGAAGCACCATGCCACACAGTGAAAATGAGCTTAAACATAACCAGACATAATTAATTACATCCAGTTTCTATTTTTAGATGTTTGGCAGGTGTCAGCTCTGTACGTGTAAGCACAGCTTGGGTTTGCTGCACTCTGTACTGTGCCGCACAAATGGACAATTAAAAAAAGTAAATGGAACAGAATAAAAAATAACTAATTACATCCGGTTTCTATTTTTAGATGTCTGGCAGGTGTCAGCTGTATGTATCTAAGCGCAGTTTGGCAGTGCTGTGCTTCGCGCTGCACAAACAGACCTTAAAAAGTAAAAATAAAATTAGAATATTAAAAACACAACTTATTAATTCACAGCACATTTCAACAGTAGTTGAACATTACAGCGAGTCTCACAGTGTACATAACATCTATCCAGGAATTTCCTGGACAATCCACAACCACAGGATAGCCTCCACTCTTCTGCCTACACAGATTCAATATCCTTGTTACTATGCTCTCCCTCGGCAGCCCATCATGATTAATATGCATGTGCACTGCTGAGGGGGAACCATTGCCATGTACATGGGTACATTCCATGTATACTGTACACAGAGCTTACATGAATTTTATTGAATCCTTTGGAATGCCTTGCTTTTTTTATGGAGTAAAAAAATCAGTCCATATTGTATTCAGAAGTTAAAATGTGCTTAATTCAAATCCCATTCTCCCATCCAGGTTCAAACAAATTATAAAATCTACCTTTACTTTCTATCAATATGGTTGCTCTGATTCAGCAATATAACACTCAAATTTCAGCTCTGACTTATGAAACATATTGTTTAAGGTAGTACCAGTGAATCTAATACAAAATATGCAAAAAGCTTCAAAGTTCACATGACCAGTCTTCAGATTTCAGCTTTTGTGGTATTTTCGAGTATTTTTAAATGATTTTCTATGTAGTGTATGAGATCTTGTACATTCACATTTCTACCATATGCAGGTATATGTAACGCATATCTTTCTTATAAGCAGTTTATTTAAATATATTTTTCTGCCTTATTTGTCCAATAATATTTTGCATTATTCCATACAACTTGTATTTTTTAAATGTCCCATGAAAGAGCTATTTAATCATCAGCTCTCTATTTTATATATATATATATATATATATATATATATATATATATATATATATATATATATATATAGGTTCATAGGTTCATAGGTTTATACTAGGCTATCTGCTCCAAGGCATTTATAAGCCTAGCCCGAATTTTTGTGGCTTACGCCACCCCTTATATGAAAAAATACTGTACCCATTAGTTTGTTGTGCCTCTGTCCAGCAGTGACACAGAGATGATTCCCGGGGTAAACCTATGATCTCCCATCCACAGGTCAAGATTTCTCTTGAACAGAGCCAGCGAGGTGCTCTGCCTCACATGGACCAGGACTCTATTCCACAGCATAGGGAGTCTCTGAGTGATAAATCTATCCCTCCAGCACGTCCTATTTATATCTGTGCTAAGGTTTAAGTCGCCTGCTCTAGTGGTTTTGGTGGATTTGGATTTTTTGAGGTGGAGCATGTCCATTAATTCTGGGTTGGACATGGCCTTGTATGTCAGGCACATGTCACCTCTGAGCAGACGGTATGCGACTGAATAGAGCTGGAGTTTCTTCAATCTGGCAGCATATGACAGATTTTAGAGTCCCTTTATCCTTTTGGTGAGAAACTTTTGGGGTCTCTCCAATTGCTGCAGATGTCGGGTGAGATACATCCCGAATGGGGCATTGTACTCGATCATTGGTCTGATAAGTGAAGAGTACAGGGGAACAATGACCTCACTAGATCTGGATGTGAATCCCTTCATGATCAGGTGGGCAATGTAGAAGGTCTTTCTAACCACTTTAGCAACGTGAGTGTCAAAAGAAAGGCCACTATCAACCTGGGTCCCCAGGTCCCTGATAACCTCTTCTGTGCTTAGTGGATTGCCACCTATATGGTAGCTTGGGGTTACCTTGTTTTTCCCGAAGGGTATGACTATACATTTTTTGGCATTTAACTTCAGGCCATGGCTCTGGCACCAGCTATCTGTTTCTGTGAGTCCCTTCTGAAGGATATCCGTGTCCGATGCACTTTCCACTATGGCGCCCAGTTTGCAGTCGTCTGCAAACTTTGTCAGCCAAAGACCTCCAATGTTGGCCTGTACTTCTGAGAAGTAGATGCCGAACAATAGGGGGCCAAGGATTGAGCCCTGTGGGACACCACTTGTGACTGGCTTGGAGGG